>NC_069104.1:11272820-11572820 GCF_947172395.1 Bicyclus anynana | reverse complement strand
TAATTATGGGACAACCTGTATATAGTGGGCTATTCACTAACTTCAGAGTGGTAACTCAATCAGTTTAATATTATATTATATTAAAGTAATTAGATGAGAGTTAATTAGATAGATTTTTTCAAAAATGCTGCTGTTGAAGTCCATACAGAAATTTTCAAATCCCTGTAAGAATATGAATCACTTGTTAGCTTTCATCATTTAAACCCATATTCGGTTCACAGCTGAGCTCGAGTCTCCTCTCAGAATGAGAGAGGTTTGGCCAATAAGTAATCCACAACGCTGGTCCAATGCAGATTGGCATGCTAGCTTTAAAGGTAATTAATAGTGATCAAGTTAGTGAATAGCCAGAATGATGTGAAAATTTCACTAATATTCCAGGCACTAAGGTAATTGACGTCAAAATTAAAATATGTGATGTCTACATTGACATTTATTGTAACATCATAACAATTAAAGTAAAACAACAAGCATTAAAAAAAAAACATTTTTAATAATTAGGGTTAATTTAATGCTATTGCATATATTTATATATTATATTTAATGCTAATAGAGTGCCTGACATAAATTTTATTTTATTTTTCAACAATTTTCAAGATTTACCCAAAAATATTAGGGGTGAATTTCACTTATTATCTTGTAAGTAAAAAAAAAATTCTATGAAGGTAAGACGTTTTTATTACCCCAATCTATATTTACCTAATGCTCCTCATAATGATATAAATATTTTAATTACTAGTAGACTTGTGAAGCTAGCTAATTTTAAGAAAGTCAGACACTGTTTCAAAATTTTTTTCAGCTATTATTTTATTTAGCTTTGACAAAAAAGAGAGTTATAGGTAAACCAAAAATTCTTCTCTTTAAGAAGAAAAAGTGTTTATTGTTTAATCGGCAATAAACTTAGATATTTCTAAAGTAACAGATACTTTTTTATTATTTGTATCCAACTTTGAATTTGGGTTTTATGATTATTATAATAGGTGCTTAAAACTTGTATGAGGTATGTGGCCTTATGACTGATATAGTATTTACTTTATAGTGAAAACTTGAAAATACTTAAATGAAGGATTGTCTATTATTTAATTAACTAACCAGTTAACCCTCATATTCAAGTTTTTGAAGAAAAGCTAGTTAAAAATTTAAGTGAGAATATTAAATATGCCTTACATGTTGAATTTAAATAGTGTATTTCATAAAGTTAAGATGTGTATAGGACATAGCTCTGACCAGAAAATAAATAACCAGCCAAGTGCGAGTCGGATTGGCGCAAGAAGGGTTCCGTAGGTACCTATATCTATTAAAACGGCAAAAAGTATTTTATTCTGTCTTGTATTTGTTGATATAGCGGCAACAAAAATACATCATCTGTAAACATTTCCAGTGTCTATTCATCCTGCTTAAAGTCGAACGGATGGACGACAGTCTTAGAATTAGGGTTCAGTTTTACCCTTTCCGTTCATAAAACAATGGGACCACCCCGACCCTTTCAAACAAAACAAGAATTTTCAAAATTGCTGGACATACATAAAAAAAAACATACATACAGCCGAACGTAGAACCTCCTCCTTTTTGGAAGTCGGTTAAAAACCAGGATGGAGGGCGCCCCAAGTACTGTTTATCGCATCCCAAAGTGCTAGTAGACAAAATTAGTATTTTTTTCCCGCAACATGGAGAGGTTTTTATGTTTCTGGTCAGGCCATAATTTCAGAACGAATTTTATAAGCTTCCTAATAATAATTGTTAATATAATAAATTTATACATAAAAAGTTAGAATGCCTTTTATTTCCTTGATTTACTAGTTAATTAAACTGTGCATTTTAATGACTTCATAAAAGTAAGTTAACAGGTTAACTAACCTACTCATGGAGAGACAAGTGTAGCTGTAAGTGGCAGGGCGAACAAAATATCAAGGCCCGAAAGGCCAAGGCACCTTTAATCGTACCGGAACGCTAAAAAGCCACGGCCGAAGCGAAGCCTCCCTAAGTACACCCTGGTGCAGAGTTGTGAAATAAAAGGACAATGTACTATGCAGAACGTTTATTTGGATTTAACTTCTAAAACATTATAAACATAGTAAAAATATACAAATAAATGCGAAAGTAGTATATTTTATATAACTTTGCCAATACTTTTAGAACAAAAAAGAAATAAAAACTCGTCCTACATGTTAAAACAAATAATATAATAAAATTATTAACAATATATTAGTTGGTTTAATAACATTTTTTTTTCTTCATTCGTTAAGTAATAAATTGTGCTTTTCATATTTTCTTAAAATCTATAATAATAATAATAATATATTATAGCCAAATTAAAACTAGAATTAGCCGCCGGAACGAAACAGAATTTTTAAAATGAGTTGCCAGTTATAAAAACGTAATATACCTACTTACCGAATTAAAAAGTTATAAAAACAAGTTATAATATTCCAAAAACTTCTTATTTACGTTGTATTTTTCGTTTTTATTAAATTAATACTATGTATACGATTTATTGTCAAAATAAATACTTTAAAGTAGGTTTTCGTATTGTTTCTCAAAAGTGCAGACCACCAGACCAGAACAAGTGTTGTAAGTAAAACTTGCAATTAAGCAAATTATGTATGATGTTAAATAGGTAACAAACCTATTTAATTAAGTAATTGGAATATTACATTTTGTTATTATTGGAAACAATATTGGCCGAATATTAAAACAAGTATTGATATGGTTAATTGGAAGTACTTATTGTAAAGTTAGCGTCAACAGTTTACTTAACATTCGTATAAAAGTCATCTCTCCAATATAATCTTATCTAAAAAAGGTAGGCGTCATCTTACAAGTAGATACGATACAAAATATCCGAACTTACGAACGGGACATAGAAACTGTCACATTCAAATATAACTAGGGAGCGTGGACGTAGCCAGGAACGGGTCAGGGGTAGTCACTAGTATGTATGTATAACTAACGCAAAAAAAAACTGATTTCAAAGAGATTAATCATAATAATAATTGATAACAACTGGTTTGATCTGTCTAAATTAATGAAATTTGGTCAATACAAAATCTAATTAATAAAACAAAATAATATTTAGTTTTTTTTTTTTTTTTTTTATTCTTTACAAGTTAGCCCTTGACTACAATCTCTAAGTGATGATGTAGTCTTAGATGGAAGCGGGCTAACATGTTAGGAGGAGGATGAAAATCCACAACCCTTTCGGTTTCTACACGGCATCATACCGGAACGCTAAATCGCTTGGCGGTATGTCTTTGCGGGTAGGGTGGTAACTAGCCACGGCCGAAGCCTCCCACCAGCCAGACCTGGACCAATTAAGAAAACCTCAATCTGCCCAGCCGGGGATTGAACCCAGGACCTCCGTTTTGTAAATCCACCGCGCATACCACTGCGCCACGGAGGCCGTCAATATAATCTGTACAAAATATAAGATAATCTGTACAAAATTGCATAAAATAAAATATATGATTTTTATTGCAAATAGCCCGAAAATAATAAAAATAATTGACCTGACCTCCTTGACCACCTTCTATTGTTAACAAAAAGTCTGGCTACGCCCAAGCCAGGAAGAAAGGTGTAATGCCTTTGTAATAGTGAAAAAGATTGGTTACATGATTTCCATAGCCACTAAGAAGAATTTCCTACTATTTCAGACTTCGATAGTTAACAGAAAGTGACTAATGAAGTAGAAAGCTGGATTATTCATATATTTTTTCATCTAATGATACATTTTTTTGATAACTCGATATATGTAACATACACATAAGATGTGTTCACATGAAAATTTCCAATTCAGTATCTGAATAAAATTAATTTGAAAATAAATGTTTTTTTTAACATTACAAAAATCTACTCATTAGTAGGTATTTATTTTAAGACCAACTTTTGGTAGTTATTAACTTTAAAATACAGGTAAGTGTATAGGAATGTACCTATATCGTTGTTGAATTATTATCAAAGTAAGAAACTTGAAACTTTACCAATGTAATTGGAAAATTCCGTGTGAACGTACATTTAAATAACATGCTCGATATTTATTTGGCTACATCTAATACTACTGCAAAACCGTTTAACGAATTCATTAACTACGGCCATAATGTGAATGGCATAATATTGTACGTTGAGAAACGGGACTTCACCTAATAACAATACACTTTCCACTAGAACGTAGGCCCTTGCGTCGCGTTATTGGTAAAATTTACCGGTTTGCAATCAATAATGTCAACATAGGGTACATTAAAGCTAACATTGTGATAATATATTTAAAGCTTCAGAGCCCTTTTAAGCCGCTTCACGAGCCAGCGAAAGTTTTGTTCAAATCTCTTCAAACTTTAATTGTAACTGTACAAGTCAGTTAAATCTACTGACTATTTTTCACTGAAATTACATTATAAATTTGAATCAGTACAAACATTTTGATCAAATCGTTCGCCAGCTCTAGAACTATCAGTTAAATATGTCGTTCATAAATCGACATGTTTCTATTCGCTTTAAAAGATGGCGTTCGCGCTTTTTTTAATGTGATATTATATCGCATCAGTAATATTTTACAGCAAAAAATGATATGGCAATTTACAAGAAGTGATATGATATTTTATGGATATTGTACTAATAGATATGTACTTAAACGATTAATAAAAAAGTTCTTTCGCAAGTATTTATTATGTGGTATTGACAAATTTGGTACATCTTTCTTTTATTAATAAAGTATAAGTAAATGCTCGTTACATTGTCTTTTTCGTTGAATCGCTTCGCTTCGGCAACAGTGCTAAGTTATCATAGCAAAAAAACTACTAATTGGTAGGAAATTTATACAAACACTACCAGTGTGTAAGGACAAAGTAGAAGTAGAAAAATGGTAGGACTCAATCACGATACGTACTGCAACAATGGCATGCCCTTATCTATACAATAAGCGTTGCATACGAATATCGTCTATACGTAACCGTAGCTATCATCAGTGTGTTCGTGCGAACAGCTGATCAACTTGTGGCTCCGATCCTAAGGAAAATATTCCTGTGACCCATTAAATGCCAAGTGTAAAGGAAGCCCGGTTTTGTTATTAGTGTTATGGACATGAAATTAGGCTTAGGGACCACGCCTTAATTATGTCACACTTGTGAAAGGACACTGTGTTACTTTATCTTAAACAAAATTATGTAGAACGATTAAATAGGTAACTATAAAATTAATATATGTAATCGAAAAAAATATTAAACTTTACTACTTTCATTTTAAAATTAAAAGAGATTTTGTTTGTTAAATAGAATTATGAAATCTCGATTATTTTATATTGACGGAGAATAAGAGGTACAAGGAATTTGTGTGACATAACTAATAGATCGCAGACGGTAGTTTGTATAAGTTTTGTACAGATAAGCACGTGCGAGTATTGTTAGTGATGAGTCGAAAATTAGTTTTAAAACGTGTAACTAAAAATGTGTTGAATTTATAAAAGAAGGGGAACATTTAAAATTGTGCTACAAAATCATATTCGAGTGGTAGATAAAGCGTTGTATCTTTGGTAGATTAAGTAGACAACTCAACAGTGTTGCCAGAGCGATAAAAAAGCGGTTACAAAATGCTACCATCAAGATATGATGACATTTGCCCGCTTCAGCACCATAGCGCGTTGGATCGAATGTTCTCGAAGTTGAAACCTATTTTTCTTTCTCTTCCGGTTTCCCGTTGGTGTATTGAGGAGGTGAATTTGTGTTCTGGGATTGATCCTCCGTCATTACTGATACTAGTTCTTCAACAGCTCGGCCAAGGTCATCTAAAAAAAAGAAATTTATAAAAATAAATAAAAAACGTAAAAGTAAAAATTTATTAAATTAATACTAAACTAAATTATAATTAAGGATTTATATGGTAAGTAAACATCTTTGATTTTCAGCTCCAGCGTATGTTTTACAAATTATTAAGTTTTTGAAATAAGCATAATATATTACCTCAAGGTATACGTCCTGTATGGTAGCAATAAAACAAATAACATGTTAGTATAAATATAGTACAACTATAGTATTACTTAACATAAAATGATAAATACTTTACGAATGTAGTAAGTATAGGGATAAAATGCTACAAAATTTGGACATAAAATATTCTTTTACATAATAAAATCATGCAAAATAATAATTATATACAATTACATAATATTACATACATATTGGTTATACACATACTGTATTAAATAAAAAAAAACCATCAAACATTTTAGTAAAATAACAAGAACGCTGCAAATAAAGATAACAATGACAAATTATTAAAAACAATTGTTTGCAGAAAATCTTTGGAAAAAGCAAAACCGAAAATGATGACATTCCTCTAATCACACTTGGCTATAGTTGCTCAACAACAGTATTTATATCATTAGATTTTTTAATTACTTGTACTAGACATATAAAAAACTAACGAGTAGGTACAGCAGATATTAATGATTTGAACATAGCAATACTGCATAAATGTCTTTAGCCAATTTTGCTTAAGATTAAATAAAGCAATAGTATTATTTTGCTTTATTTGTAAAAATGTAATAACATTGCAAAAAAAATTATAATCATTACAGATGCTAGGAATAACTAAGAATTTTTTGTTGTTGCAAAAATATTTGAGTTTTTGGCTTTAATAGGTTAGTTGACATTTTTTTTAAATAGTCTTAAATTGTTCATTATCATTTTACTAGATTGAAATAAAAATATTATATTTTTTGAGACGTGAATACTTAAAAATTTCAATTTTTAAATACTTGTTGACAATACGAGCCAAAACGCTGTCAGCTATGATGGTCTATTGTTTTTATCGTTTCATGACGTCACGTAAATACTGAACCTTAACCAAACGGTTTAGTGTTTGTCAAAATTATTAGATATGTAACATTATGACGTCACTAAATGGACGACAGCGTTTTTGAAGTTGTAAAAAATTTATGACCCACATAATTTTTAAATTGAGTTTTCTATCAAATCCTTAACTTTTATTAATTAATATTTATTAATTTAATTTAATGTATTTCGGACCCTTATGGGATAAGGGTACTACACGAAATTAATATTGTTTATATTAAATTTGATATGAGTCAACTACCCTATTATTAGGGGTATTTTTCATTCTGTCCACACTGACAGTTGAGCAACCGTAAGCCGTGTCTGACCTGCGCAGTGCATGAGCGAGTGCACGGCGTGCGGCGGCGGCGGCGGGCGCTCCATCTCGCGCGCCTCGCGCTCCGCTCGCCCGCCATCTTGTCATATACGTCACTCGTTAAATTGGCGGCCATTTTGTGTCAGCCATTTTATATTGCGTAATGTCATTAACAAATTCTTGCGTATACGAGCGAAGAATGTAAATAAAAATTATTAATGACCAACACTGTGTTCTGTAGTTGGAGTTTTGTTGATTCTTGGTAGGCGAATGTAAAAAAATTGCAGTAAAAGTACGTGGCAGGTAAACAACAATGTTCTTAATTGAAGCAGAACTGCCTTAATTACAATATGGCGGCGGCATTAGAGTGTCAATTTCACATTAGAATTGATGTCAATCATAAATATTTATTATCGCGCCAATAAATATGAAATGAGTTAAAATATGTTTGACGTAACCAACTGTAAATTTGTATAGTTGTATATAGTTGTATTCTATAATACATTTTGATTTATTTTAAATTTGAACACATTTGTTGACAGTAGTAGGTCTTTTACATATTAATTATTACGTTAATAGTAATTAATAGAGTTCTTTCGCTCATTTTATTGGCTGTGGGTAAGTATTACAAGTACCTAATAATAATAGAAGGATGCTGTGGTACTTACTGGTATCATGGTAGAGCCCGTTATGCAGCTTGGCGGGCGAGTCGGTGGCCAGCTGAGAAGCGGTCACGGAGCGCGTCTGCAGAGTACCGGTACGAGCGCCGGGCGAGCCTTGCGCGTTACCGCCCGTTACTGCCGGCTGAAACAATCAATAATTTGACGTGAAACGTTTTAACTCCAGCGCAGGATAACGCTAAAACCACAGTCCGAGATTGTCACCTCAAACTGACCCCTAAGGAGAATATCGACTTAACCGGCATGGAAGCTAAGCCTCGAGGAGCCCCACACTAGGAGATGAGCCTCAAATAGGTTTAAAAAACCCAATCATCATCATGACCAGCACATTTTATTGGTCCAGGGACAAGCATATTTATAGGAGAGATGATTAGTATCTTAGACCTATCACGCTACTATAATATAGTTTTTGAAAGATATCAGATTTTAATAACTTTACTAGACAAGACCCACTGGCACACCACTAGCACTAACTCCTTTAGTTAAGATTGCTGCACAATATCTCTGAAAAAAAATACCCACTACATACGACACCGCATATAGGGGTACAACACATAACTCATCAGAAGAAGTATTATTGCCATGTTTATCCTGTCTTGCATCAAACAAAGGTTTTTAAAGAAAGTACAGAGGTCTAACATCTATTGAGTAACGCAAAATCCTATCAAGTCTACAGAAATAGTACGTATATACGTACCTCATCCAGAAGTCTGCGCAGTCGCTGCAGCTGCGCTTCCAGCTGCCGGTTGTGTTCCTCCAGGATCTGCATGCGAGCCTCCAGCCGACCCTTGTGCTGTCGCAGCAGACGAGCTTCTGCCATCATGTCCTGTAAGCCGGAAATTCATTGAAGATCAGCGTTGAGATAACAACAAAAGATCTCAGCTAAGGATAATAAGCTTGTAATATTTCAGGCGAAGGTGAAATGTAACAATTTATTACATGGGGTTTTGTTCAAAAGAATTATGGAAAAACATTAGAAGACTTCTAAAAATTGTACTGAATTTTATTTTTCTCAGTTGTAAATTTTGGTGGATTGGTTAATTTAGATCCTAATACCTGAACTTACCAATCAGACGCTATCTGAATTTACCAATCAGTTTTATCAAAATCATTATGATTTTAATAAAAAGAAATCAACGGGAATTTAATAAATGTGTAATTAAGGTGTACGGAAAAAAGTCAGATATCAGGGTAGTCAGAAACGCAACCTCTAGTAATATTTTGTGGTTTTTGTTTTCATTCCTTTGTAAGACATTACCCAGGGGTTATTAAAAACATCTTGAATCTTACCTGATCGACCGGCGCATTTCTGCCGTCGGCATGAGCGTGCTGTTCCTCGGGAGTGGAGCCAGGAGTTTGCTTGGCCTTCAGCCGCTCGTACTCCGCTTGGAGACTGGCGTTCTCTTCCTCCAGTTCCCTGTAATTTAACACCATGAAAGTTTGTATAAGTCATCTTAGAATATATTGGAACCTTTGGAAATGCAACATGTCAGGGTATTCTGTTTCACACGAAGAGAGCGGAAAAACAATAGGTTTTTCGCTTTCAAACAAAGTTTGGTATTGACAGTCACAGCCAGGCACACTCTAGACGTTGAAGCCAAAGTCTTGCCATTGATGGACAAGTCAAGGATCTATTGGATGTCAGTTTTGTCTAGCGGCCGTCTAAGAAGAGGACGAGTACTAACCTGATCATAGCCTCCAGCTCGTGTCTCTGCTCGCGATGTATGACGGACACCACGTGCACAGGCGAGCGGGGCGCGTCCTCCCCCTCTCCCTCCGATGCGCCGTTGAGAGACGCGCAGTATTGCGCTATCAGGGCGTGCTCTTCATCGCTGAAAATGTGTACAAAGGTGCAATCAGTTAGCTAGCAATTGTTAATAATAGTTTCAATATCAATATCATTCCTGTTTACTTATTTTTATTAAATGAATGTAATGAGCATGGTGGAACAATGACTTCCGTCAATATGGCGGCAAACGCCATATTGGCGGATTGGCGCCAACAACACAGAGTCTGACTATAAAAGATGATACATATTTTACAATATACTCTAAATAAATTGATTATTTAGAGTATATTGTGTTATATGTAAAGAAATAAATAAATCAGTGCGATAAATTAGTTTGATTTCACAATATCATATTCAGTTTGAAGGGCATAAAATTGTCATGTATGAAAAATAATATTGTTGCGAATGTTCAATAAATTTAGTAATATCTCGATGGTTAATAGATTTTCAGCTCAGGCAATGTGATATTCTTGTTTTTGAACCTTGAATTAAGAAATATGTTATACCTATCGGGTGTATCAGCAGCCCTGGCCCCGAGCTCGACCTGCGCCAGGCGCGAGGCGTACAGCTCCAGGCGCGAGTGCATGTCGTCGGCACCTGTGCCTGTGCCGGCGCCATGTTGCGGCGACGGCGCGGGCGACTCCAGTGCGTCACCTGTATACACCAAACTTATATTTATACAAGGCACGAATTTTCCAAATGTATGTATCCAACACTATCTAAGGAGTAATGGGATCGTGTACCATGATATCAAAAAGACCCTTTTGTATTGACTACTAGAACATGCACGATTACTTAATTTTTAGAACGGACTTTTTAGGTAGCAGAAATAGATTTTTTCTTCTTCTTTGACTTTCATTTATTCGAAGCTTTGCTTAAGACACTGACTTTTCTTCTAAGAGAGTTTGAATATAAAGTAATAAGTTTGAAACTGTAACGATTACTATCAGCTGTAAAAAATCTGTTAAATTTACCCTATGCGTGGCGCTCATTTATAGTCATTGGTGCCTCAAAATACTCGTAGAAAAAGCGCTATCTTTTTATTTGTGATTTCGATGAACTCGTTTTATATATACGAGTACAAAGACAGTTCTCCATATCTCTGTCGTCTATCAAATTGAAGCTAAAAATATCCACGTACCCTCAAGTACAGTCTGCACGGGCAAGTAGCCAACGCGAGGATGCTTCTTGAAGTACCTCGCCGACTTGAACTTGTTGCGCAGAGCTCGCGTGAAGTCGCGGACGTCTTCGCCTGATGTTGTCTGGAATATTAAAGTACCTAAGTATATTGTGTGATTGTGGATTGTATATTGATATACCATATCATAGTGTATATCGGAAATAATCTAAAGAATCCAGTGAATAATTTTAAACATGTGGATATTTGATATTTCGCTAAGCTAAGCTCGAGTCTCTTTTCAGAATGAGAGGGGTTAGACCATTAGTTCACCACGCTGGCCCAATGCGGATTGGCAGACTTCACACACGCAGAGAATTAAGAAAATTCTCTAGCATACAGGTTTCCTCACGATGTTTCAGTTAAATAACAAGTGGTATTATTATTTGCTACAAAAGATTCATTTGATAGATCCTTAAATATGAAGGATTCTTTAGCTCTAATAATTCCAGTTTTACGAATACAGGTTCAAATTGACTTTCTTTGAAATTCAGTTACATTATTTGACCAAAAAATATCACCAACCTCTTTCCTTCTGCCTCTTTCCTTAGCAAGCCCTTTCTCCTTAAATGAGGCGGAATTTGGATCTTTACGCTTTTAAATCAGGACAGATTTATTTAATGGTTATTTTCATTAACTTACAGCTGTGCAGTACTCCTGCATGGGATGCGTGAGCTTGTGGTTCTTAGCTTTGCGGCCGTTGAAGAAGCACTTTTGGCACATGTCGAAGTTGAAGCATTTGAGACAGCGGTACCTGACAAATTATAATGAAATTAATATGCGACAAACCCAGGTGTGTGAATGGTTAAGGCACATAGTCGTAGGTTTATCGTGACATATCTACATACAGAGCCTCAATAGCTGATCGGTAAGAGCGATTGGACTCATCACCGAGGGGTCGATCCCCACTCCGTTGGACTATTGTCGTACCCACACCTAACACAGTCTTTCCCGACTAGTTAGAGGGAAATGGGAATATTGGTCATATTAAAAAAAAGATATAGTAAATATTCTTTTTAAAAAAACAAATAGTTATCGTTCTACTTAAGTAACGCATCTTGTCTGCTACCCTGATGCAAACATAAGGTCATGGCAGCAGGCTGACTGTGTATCAGTTAAATGTTAATAAGTTTTATGTAAGACAAAGAGTTTTCAAATTATCTTGACCTCAAAAACTTTTTGCCTTTTTGATAAAACAGTATTCCTTGTCATCCTGTCTGCTTTTTAAGTTTAACTACCCGCATATGATTTAAAAGAAATTTCATGTCAAAGTCATTGTCAGCAATATATTCTACTACTGAAAGTCTTCTTAAAAAACTTTACCTATTTCCATTTCACACTTACCTCTTCTGTTGTCTCCTTCATAAAGGAGAATTTATTTATTGTAAGGGTAGCCCAGATAGATATTTATTTTATTAAAATGTAAATAAGCCATTGTTTGGATAACAATGACCGACGAGATTTACAACCATAGCTTGGTCACTACCGATGCATCTCCACAACCACTGATGCATCTCGCTTCCAGCCTCTGCCCCGCGCGCATGACTTCACACCCGCGCATTCTCTCCCACTGCCCCCCCCCCCCCCCCCTCCCCTCCAATATAACTTAGTCAAGTTATATTTTTCTTGAATCAGTTTTTTCAATGCAAAAATTTGATTTACGCCCCCCCCGCCGCTGTTTCCGCGGGCTCGATCGCAACACGGCGTAGTATCACCGGATCTGACGAACCCGGATTAGACACCACGGACCTAAATAGGCCCCACCCAGCGCCCCGCCTGTCGTTGCAGGCGGCGTTGAACTCCACAGAGAGGGGCCAACGCCCCGATCACTGTTACCCCGTGACCCGTGAGGGTTACCGAGGAAGACCCGGTCGTCAATGCGATTACATAAATAGGTGGTGTATCTACCATTTGCGTTTTATCCATTAATTACGGGACACCCTGTATGTAAGTTAATAGCTCACCTGAATCCAACAATGGGGTACTCCTTGCATATATTGCACTTGGCCTGGTGCTTGGCGCTCTCCGCCGCCGCCAGCCTGTGCAGCACGGGCAGCCACACCATGGACTGCGGCTCCTTCTGCAGCCACTGGAGGAAGTGGAACGCTTCTATGAACTGGAGCTGACCGTCCGCGTCTCTTTCCAGAGTCTTCTCTTTGGTGTCTTCTTTCTCCTTTTCTTTCTCTACTGCAATTACGTGAAAGACAGAGTTTTTACAATAAATTAAGTGGAGTCCTAGTTTCAGAAATGTTAGCGACAAATTCTTTTTCGTTTCTCATACTCGGAAATTATTATTAGTATTTAACACGGGTAAATATAATAATAATACCTCGGGAATTTATACTTTCCACCCTCGGTTAACAATCTACTATTTTGGTAACAATCTTGTCACCATTGTACTACTATACAGTACTTAATAAGCTTGTTAAGCAAATTTTTCAATACTTAATTGTAATTTTTTTTTCGGTTGCTTGCTATTTAGTGGAAGTTGTAGCTAATTGTTATGATCAATGAATATGCTAGTCGATTGACCCAACGAATCCAAGCGGCATTCAGAAACGACCTATACAAATGCCGTTAATATAAATAAATAATTCTTTGAATTGGTGGAAACAACCACAACCTTCTTGTTTGAACAAGCACAATGATAGTTAAATGGTAATAAACAATAACGCACCTGTTTTCCTATCCAGCGTGCTGCCTCTATTGCCTTCCTTGGTGGCGACGGAGGCCTGCTCGAAGCAGCTGCGTACCGACGGCTCAATGTTGGACCCACCGAACGCTGCCACTTCGCCCAGTTGACGTGGAACCTGGATAAAATCACCATCACATGAATTTAATTTAATTTAAGCTTATTAATCAAATTTATTTTCATTAATTTAAGAACAAGTTAATTATATTAAATATTAGGTGTTAGTGATTTATAACCTCACTTTTTAATTTGTTTGTTGGTAAACAGTACCTACTCATCAAGAAAGGCTGTAGTATAGGCATAGATACCTACTATAATAAAATACGAAAATCGAAATCAGATCTTGGAAACAAATAAACTGCCAACAACATTTGCTAATGACAGGTCACGTGAACAAGATCTGTGATTCCCATAAATCTGTAAGCTATTGGCTAGCAATTGTTAATAATAGTTTCAATATCAATATCATTTATGTTTACCTATTTTTATTAAGTGAATGTAATGAGCATGGAGGAACAATTACTTTCGCCAATATGACGACTGAATGTAATGAGAACAGTTGAATAATGACTTCCGCCAATATGGCGGCAAACGCCATATTGGCAGGTACACGGAGTCTGGGTATAAAAGACGATGACGGCTGTCATAGCGGCTTTCATTCTTTGTTCAACTGTCTTAGCGAGAACACCTATCAAGTTATTGTGGGTACGCATTGCAATATTATTAAAATATCAATATCAATTAAATAATCAATCTATTTAAAGTAGGTATATGGTATTATGTATAGAAATTATAGTTTGATAAATTTGTTTGATTTAACACATTTTTCTACTTTTCGAAGCGATAGCGTTCTTAGAAAGAGAATCGACGTGTCACTTGGCTACAGGGGCTGGATCGACTTAAATTTTTTTTTTACTAAAAAGCTACACTTTCTCCGTTTACCCGCGGGAATGGGAACTAGGCGGGTGAAGCCGCGATTAGGTACTGGTTTGATATTGATATTCTATGCACTAAAAGGTATTCTAAAGAAACAAAGAAACAATTCATTAATTTAGGCCATAAATAAAAGAAAAACACTCACTTGAATGCAGTCATGTAACAACAATCCCAGCTTTCTTTGGTCGGCGCGACACGATGGATCGGCGATTAATCGGAACAAATATCTGAAAATGATTAAATAATTTTAGATCTTGTCTTATTAGCTACAAAATAAAGTCTTACGTCTTTTAAGAAATTAAATATCACGTGTCTCAAACTGTGAAGGAAAACATCGTGAGGAAACCTGCATACCAGAGAGTTTTCTTAATTCTCGCGTGTGTGGAGTCTGCTAATCCGCATTGGGCCAGCGTGGTGGACTATTGGCCTAACCCCTCTCATTCTGAGAGGAGACTTGAGCTCAGCAGTGAGCCGAATATGGGTTGAAAACGACGACTTTTTAAAATATTTTTCACAAACAATCAAGTAGCTACCCCAGGCTTGTAGTTACCCTAGATTTACTCACCTATATTTCTCTTCCAAATGTCCCTTGCACAGCAACACTAGGCCAACTTTGAAGCTCAAGACGCGGATCTGGCCGGTCCTCTGGCTGTCGTACACGTTGAGCAACCAGTTGATCGACAGATCCAGGCAGAGCGGCACGTTCACTAGACTTGGGTTTTCTGCTGCAATCACCTGTGAATAACAACGTTTTTATCTTCCACTATAGTCTCTAAAGTAGGAGCCACTATTGACTAAAATGCACACTGAATGGTCAAAGTTTTCTTCTTCTGGGAGAGGAGATTTGGATATTCCACAAAGAGGAAGAAAGGCTTTAGTGGCTTTGTGACTTTTTAACGATCAGTAACAGATGATCAAAATTTTATTCTCGGCGTAATGAGCCACCACCAAATTCTCAATTCAAGGATGCTATTGAGGTTTTCTTGGAAGAAAATATCGATATTTCATAGCTCGATCCAGGACTTGAACCTAAAATCTCGAGGGACGTCCACTGCTAGATCCCTATGCTAGATGCCTATTGATCCCTTAATGTTAAAAAAGAGCCAATAGTGTAATAATTTACCTCGTACAACGAAGTAAGAACGGTGATCATATCAGGAATGTCTATGAGGCGATCATTCTGCGCTCGGAGACCGTGCGAGTCGAATGCCTCCAAGGCGGCTGGTAACTGGAGCATATGCACTGAAAAACATACATTATATCAGTAAGATCAGAAGAAAAGAAAGAATAAATTTTCCCTACTTTTCGAGCTAAAGGATAGTGAAAATTTTCCATATATTACAAGAAATTGACATTAAACTCAAGTTAGGAAGTCGCATATTGAAATTCTTAGGACTCTCGGCGAGAAAATGACTCCATAGACTGACTCTGGCCAAGGTGGTAGGCACCAGAGCACGCAGCTGATCAATCACGCCTTTGAGTCTGTATTAAATTTGCCATTTATATATGGAACTAAAAATATCGTTGATCATAGTAATGACTTACTGCAAAGCGCCTTTTGAACAGTCCTCAGTTTCAGCGCAGTTCTGTACGCCGAAAACCGGACCTCGTTGAGGTCAGCTAGCGAGTTCATCAGCTCAATCATCTTTGGATGGTCCCAGTGCGTCGTTTCTAATTCGTGACTGAAAAAACCAGTTAAAGTTTACATTTGAAGGAAATTATTTAAATGATCATAATGTTTACGCTCACTTCCTAATTGCAATATTATAGTAGACGCTTCTATTCTTTCTGTAGTACAATTCCGTCATATATTTTAGCTTATATATTAAAAAAAACAGAAATAGATAATTATCAGTAGATGAAGAACCATCATAATTTTTAGTGTCCAGTTTTAGCTTTAACAATTTCAGTCCACTTTTAATTCCGGTTATTGGTGTGATTCGGGTTTATCTCAATCTTTATAAGGCTTCAATTAAGCAAGATAAAATACCAAGATCATCATAATTAACCGAATAACGTTCACTGATGGACATAACCCTCTTCCAAACATCGCACCATAAAGCCGCTCACATCCAGAGGTTTCATCGGTCCGCTTAGACTACGTTATTCGGACCCCTTTATCAGCAATTTCAACAGACCACAAACCGACTATACCTATGATATAATTTAATCGTCTGCACTTTCTTTCCGAGGTTATCATTGGGACCCCTCCTCAGCGTTTTGAATATACTACGATAGTATGATGCAATTTTACGTACTTAATATAATAGGGTACGTTGGCGGGAGTGACAGCTCGCTCCCAGGGTGTGCGCACGGAGCCAGCGAGGAAGCCCTGCGCGGCGCCTGCACCTCCGTCCCGCGCCACCCCGGCTAGCTGTCTCGCGCGCTCCTCTCCACCAGCTGTCAGTGCTGATACCCTGGTACCAAACAGAGATGATATTAGAACTCATGATCATTCATCATTATAAGCCGTTGAACGTCTACTGGGCTCTGGCATTCCAAACACGACCGTCTCGAGCCGCCAGCATCCACTGGCTCCCTTGCAATCCGGTTGATGACCGATCCACCTAGTGAAGGGTCAACACTACGCTTTCCGGTGCGGGGTCGCCATTCCAGCATCTTGGGACCCTTGGGACTTGGATATGATCATTTACCTATTGAAAATGACCATGCCTTAACTCAAGGATAACAAAGACACTCATACATTACACGGGATAAGTTGAGTTGTAGTTGATCTAAAAACAGGTCAATGTCCGCTAAGCGAACATCAATTCAATTGAAGGTATAATTGACAGTTCTCTGTGCAAAGCCTGCATGGAGGAGAACGAGACACCGATACTAGTTATGCTTAGATACAGCAACATAACAAAGCATTGGTTTCTCTTATACACCCCGGTCGCCGACACTCCATGAGGCTATCAGCGACCTGGGCAGTTTACTAAGTTTCTGGAGCTTCGGTTGGCTGGAATGACTACGCAAAACGGACCTTACAACGGCCAACATAATGGCCAAGTGCAAAAAAGGCCCAGAAACGAAGCAGAAAAAGAAGAGAAGATCTATGTACCGAGCAAATAGAAAATTGGGGTAATTTTTATCAATTACGTACCTAGTGTTCAAATCCTCGAGTCTTCCAACCAAATGTTCAGGCAACTGGACATTGTCTCTCGCCATGGCCTGGGCCTGGCCTCGGAGCTCGTCCACCAGCCTCTTCAGCGGAGGAAGCTGGGCCCTGGCGCGGGAGACGGCGTCCAGCTGCGCGCGCGCATCTCTGGCGTCGCCGGGCGCGCGCCATGATGCGCGGGCGGCTTCTGCAGTCTGCACCCGCGATGCTAGCTCGTCGAGGGATGTTGTGAATGTGCGGACACGCTGGAAAAAAACATGGAACATTATTAATATTTAAAATGATGATTTAAAAACAATTAAAAAACTAGGAAAGACGAAAAATAATAGACAAACTGTCTTGTCACGCAGATCAAGGTTTTGGTAAGATGGTTTTTATATAAAGGATATAAGATAAGGATGTAAGATAGGATGTTTTAGTAGTAAGTCGATGCTAGCACTAGGTAATTAGGCAGGTAAAACAGTTTTTTCACGAGGGTTCTGAGGTTTATGGCGTATTCGCAGTATAATAGACTACTTGACGCCGCGGAGTTTTACCCGCTTGTTTTCTGTTCCCGTAGGAATACGGAGATAATCTATATACCTCCTTCCTCGATAAATGGGCTATTTAACACGGCAAGAATTTTTCAAATCGGACCAATAATTTCTAAGATAAGCGCGTTCAAGCAAACAAACAAAGAAATTTATCTACATTAGTATCGATTTAAAGATTTTTAGTAACCAATATTTGCCAAATACCTTTAACATGGCTGCTATCCGTGTTGTTTTGTAATAAGCAAGAAACACGTCTGGTATTTGCAAAATATAATCGACTAATAAACTGTAGTAAAATTTCTAATATTCTCAAACTTCCTGTATACAGTTGTTTATATCGACATTGGCCCGAAGTTGTTGCCAAAGACTGTAAACTTTACAGCATACTAGCAGACACACGGGATTTTGTTCATGTTCTGTTTTTTTTTCCGATAGTCAATCAATTTCTGGATAAAATCCAGGGTTAAATGGTTAAATAAAAACAGGAACAAAATAAATATATTTGCACAATACTTACACAAAGAATCAAAGTGAGACTGTCTTTAAGGATAATTTCAAAACGTACCTATGCTTTAAAAAATTGGGAATATGGTCGACATTGTCGGGTAGGTAGGTATAGGGTAGATGAGGAAGACCAAAAATCTTGAAAAAAATTCAAAATTCATTTATTTCAAGTAGGCTCAGTTTACAAGCACTTTTGACACGTCAGTTGACTATTTGTAAAGATTCTACCACCGGTTCGGAAGGCAGGTTCGGCGGAGAAGATACCGGCAAGACACTCAGCAGTTGCTGTTTTGAAAAAGTCATACAGTATTATAAAATCTTGTCCTTTATTAAACTATGTTCTAGCACAGAACTAAAGCTAAATCTTAAAAGCGAGGACTTTTTTCCAAAAAATATGCTTGAGACACAGAACTTCACTATTTGAATTTTAAATTTAGAGATATTAAAGTAAATACCCAAGTGTCCAAAAAATATAGTGCAATAGTGACTTTATCAACTTGTGGCACAAAGACCGTTTCACCGTTAATATTTACGGAGATATTTGAAATATTAAATCTATACTAATATACAGGGTGATTCGGTCTTTAGTGCGGATATTTTTTTTCGTGGTTCTGTATCATTAATAGAATATAAATCTGCAAACAGTTCGATACATTTTATGTAATTTTTTTTTTAATTTATGTCTCTAAAATAACAAAATAATGTACATATTATTACTAAACAAGATATATTCAGCTTAAAAGTGATCTGGTGACGTCCTTTAGGTATCAAACGAAAATAAAATAAACGCACATTAGGGTGACCCTAAAATTCTGTTCAAAAGTAAATAACTTTAGCTAACGATAATTTTGTTATTTTTGAGTTAAAAAAAAAAAGAAAAAATACGTCATCATTAAATTTTGTTTATGTACAAAATATAAAAATATCCGCACTAAAAAAAATTTCTTCCTGTATACTAAGCTGAAGAGTTTGTTTGTTTGGACGCGCTAATCTCAAGTGTACTCGATTCACGTCAATAGATCTGTACATATAAAACGAGTCGAGCCGTCGGTCCGTGACAAGATTCCCTAGGACAACCTTGTAAGGGAACACGGTAACCTTGGCAGGACTGCTCGGGTTGCCAAGGTTGTGTACGCTTACTGTATTTATTACCACTGGAATATATACCATTTATTGTAATATAACTGAATTTTACAGTTCTATGTATATTGTACTAGCGGACGCCCGCGATTTCGTCCGCGTGAAAATCGATGTAAGCTTTCTATTTTAACCCCTTCGATTTATATTTTCGTAAAAAAATGTCAAACACTTTTTAACCCTTTAGGGGTAGAATTTAGGGGTAGAAATAATACTTTTCTGGTAGTACCCACACCAATTTTGACAAAAATAAACTTGAAAACTTTCTATACAAACTTTAAGCCCTTCTCATTTAATTTTCGCGACTTAAAGTATTTAATAGTCTTCTTCGTATTATGGTTTTGAATCGTGTCAAGTATCATTTGAATTCATTGAGTAGTTTCAGACAGACAGTCAAAAAATTAGATTTTGAAAACTCAAAATCTAAGGGCGTTTTGCTGGTTTTTTGTAGTTTCATTTGGATTCGTAGTATTTTCGCGCAGCACAGCAAACTCAATACATTATTAATATCTCTATTCAAGCAGTAAAGCACAAAACTCGATTCCCAAGTCCCAATTGACTGGCTTTTAAGACAAATTGGTACTGAATACCAATTATTCCATTACACTACAGACTGCTTTATATCTTAATTACACCCTGGCCCGGTTACAGCCAGATGCATTTGCACCCACTTTACACCCTTTCCCGATGTCAATTAACTAATTTGCTGTTCACGTTTTGATGTAACTTAATTGGTTATTTAAGTGCCTGGTTAATTTGAAGCAACGAGTGCAATGATGTGGCAAAAAGTATCCCCAGTGTGAATCATTGTCAGATGAAGTGTTAATGACCGGATGCTTGCCAACGATATTTTTTACTATAGATATGTTACGTGCCTACATAATCACCGCAAGTGATCTGTATTTAGTTACTCCACTAAGCGCACACATGGACAATTTTGTGTTAATTTACATTATAAAGGAGATCATTCATTTTGGGCCCTTTTTAAAAGTGCCGGACAACAAAAAAAATGACACGAATCGTTAGAACTTCCCATTTGGAGTAACTATGACATAAAAGAGCCACCCGACAACTTTTATGCCATATTAGCTATTGCTCCAATCTATACTTCTATACTAATATTATATAGCTGAAGAGTTTGTTTGTTTGTTTGTTTGTTTGATTGAACGCGCTAATCTCAGGAACTACTGGTCCGTATTGAAAAATTCTTTCAGTGTTAGATAGCCCATTTATCGAGGAAGGCTATTTGCTATATATTATCCCCGTATTCCTACGGGAACGGGAAACACGCGGGTGAAACCGCGCGGCGTCAGCTAGTTATTAATAATTCTAACGAGTCGTGCTATTTTTGTTTGGCCGGCACTTTCAAAAAGAGACTAACAATGTATGGAGCGTGAATGATCTCCTTTAAGTATACATAGTTTTTATACTTCCTGAGCACACAACTTGACATTGTAGACAATATTAATGTATTATTTGTTTAAATAACTTTTGTCGTTTACTATGCGATTAAATGAAATTAAGACAAATTATAAAAAAAAAACTTTTTTTTTAATACAGTAGGTACAAGCTCCTTATTCACGCTATCTTTATTCGCGTTTTCACTATTCGAGGATTTAAAAAATGCAACCCAATACCTTTATTCGCGGCAAAATATTTCTTTATCTGCTCTGGAAACTTTGGTCGCAAATATTGCCGAAATTGCAAATCTTTTTGTTCAAAATTTCATTCAAATTCGAAAAATACCGAAAAATTATCAATTCATTGGATGGATTCCATCCAAACTGTATATATGGATATATTCGTACATATCCGAGAGGACGGGCCTAGTTAAAATACATGAGATTCATAAAATTCATTGTCTTAACAGAATCCCCGTTTCCGATTCAACGCTACGCGCACGGCAAAGGGTTTGACAAATGACATGGGAACCGAAAAGCTCTGTAAAATTTCCCTAAACGACATTGTGAACGAAGGCCTGCGACAGTCAGACCTACCTCATTTTATGAAAGCTGAAACTCTACCATATATACCATATATTATAAATGCGAAAGTAAGTCTGTCTATCTGTCTGTCTGTTACCTTTTCACGGCTAAACTTCTGAACCAATCAAGATAATGCTTAAATGGGACCTTGGAGCAAAACATAGGGTACTTTTTGACCCAAAAATAAAAATAGAAGGGGGTGAAATACGAGTTGAAAGTTTGTATAGAAAATCCTTCATTTTTAGAGTAACAGTTTTAAAAATTGGTCATAAATCTTTATAAAAATACGGAATATAATGTGATTCAAGAATTACTAAATTTCAACCCCTAAATTGATGAAATAGGGGTTGAAAGTTTACATTGATTTTATAACGCGGACAAAGTCGCGGGCGTCTGCTAGTAGGTTAATATGGTAACTGCGTCATTAGTCCTGTGGTTAGCTGGTTCAGCGACGTACAATGAGGTCCAGGGTTCGAATCCCGGGTCGGACCAACAAAAAAATAGACGATCAACTTTTTATTTTCTTTACAACACTTTCACCTGATGGTTAATTATGATGCAATCTAAGATGGAAGCGGGTTAACTTGTTAGGAGTAGGACGAAAATCCACACCCCTTTCGGTTTCTACACATCGTACCGGAACGCTGAATCGCTTGGCGGTACGTCTTTGCCGGTAGGGTTGCAACTAGCCACAGACGAAGCCTTCCACCAGCCAAACCTTCATATAATATGTCTGGTTTTCACAGGCTCTGGTTCTATAAAGGACATTATTCTATTGCCTACTGAATTGGGATCCGAAGAGATTGTCAAGGGAAAACAGCTCTTATAATAATAGACAAAAGGTAGCCAGGTAAGGCTTCTGTTGTATAAAACACGCAATCCGTCACGTGCAACACAAGCCTGAATTTTAAGAAGGCGTCACAGATGTGCGTTCGCTAGATTTGTCTTGTAAAGGATTTAACTTGATATGTAATGTTTTGAAAAAAAAAATAGGTCTAGTCCTTTCGCCTCTTCCATATAATAGAGAAGAACAATAATAAAAATGGTTTTTTGGAAGTTTTTTTTGTTTTGTTGATTTTGTAGTTACAAAATCACAAGATTAATAATAATTAATAATATTTTTAATGTTTTGAAAAAAAAATCGTTATATCTAGTGCATTCGCCTTTTCCATATAATAGGAAAGAATAATAAAAAATGGTTACTTGGAAGTTTTTGTTGTTTTATTATGTAGTTACAAAATCAATAAAACAACAAAAACTCATGTTACAGATTACACTCTATGTTATAGAGACATAGAGTAAAAAGTAACATATGTGTGCCTATTTGGCTAATGAAAGTAGAGACTGAAGTTGCCCGCCAAATTTAAAAAATCATTTAAACAAATTAAAAAAAACACGCGTTATCATAATTTGTTTAAATTATTTTTTTGTTCGTGTACTACCTATAAATAAGTATTAAACTCAGTTATTCCAATATTTGAACTTTATTTTTCAGAATTTACTGTTTTTTTTTTAATTTGGCGGGTGAATTCAGTCACTACTTTCATTTTCACTTCACTTTCAGGTTCAGGGTACCTATGGTCTTATCTATTCTAAATTAAAAAAAAATATTACTATTATTAAACTTTCGCGTTAATAATATAAAGTTTGATGAATGTGCCGCGATGCAAGAACCAGCTCATGACTAAGGGCCCCGTATGGGTTCGAAACTAGTCGGGCATACTCCGACCTAATATCACGTGAGTTTTAGCCGTGTTTTATAATCAATTAATATGAATAACACTCACGAGTGTAGTTTAAATTCTAAAATACATGTAGGTATTTATATTTTGGTCTAGTATTTTGGTCAAAGAAATAAATTAAAAAAAAAAAAAATAGGCACCTCTAACAGTTATAGATCTTTGCCCGCTAAGGTATGCGAGGGACGGGACTCAAGTGCGTCGATTACGGCTCTAATAGCAACGTGAGTGGCAGTTGTAAAGGGAAAACCCTATTCCCTCTCCCTGGGGCCGACCACCAAACAATCCGCGATGGTAATGGGACACATAACACGCTATTTGCATCTTAAGCATAGAGCCATAGAGTTCTAGAATTCACCACAGGTATACTGGTAGTGGTGGTAGGTAGTACGGTATACTGGCTCAGACCAATTATTGTATAGGACCTGCCTCGCTAGATGTTACTTTTCTGTCAAAGTATATGATCAACGATCTAATGCGATTATAAAAACTGTTTCTATATAATCGGTGTTAAATAGTTGTAATCGTGTTCATCGGTTAAAGAGCTCCGTAAAATACCTGTTTGTGTAAGAATCGGTCAAAAACTTGTAGTTTAGTACAAGATATATACCAAATCTGAACTCGTTTTTCTCAGAAAATGACAGACAATTTTGTTCGTGACTATGAGTGCGATACAGGTCCTTCTATAATTGGTCTAAGGTATACTGGTAATCAAAGATTTTATACTAATAATTATAAAAAAACTTGGTGTTAAACTGTATTATACGACTGTGTTCTTAGTTTTAAATAAATTTGTAAAATGGTGGTAAACAAAAAAAAAACCTTGGCTGAGTTTGTGTGGGCTCTTCTCGGACCAAGGCGCGTTTGGAACCCTCGTAACTTTAATTTTAAGTTTTCGACTATTATTACCACCATTAGATTAAATTAAACTATGACATAATTTTGACCTTTCAAAAGTGCTTGTAAACTAATAAAAATAAAAATAAATTTGAAATTTAATAAGAATAGATTAGATATAATTTCATTCATTCATACAAAAAAAATCGATTCTTAAGTAAACTCCAAAAAAAAATCAATTCAATTTATTTCTTAGCACAACATATAAAGTGTAAAAACTGTACATACATAAACATATAATGTAAGTAAATACTAAATTGTGTGCGCTCAGTAAAATTTGGATTACTTTTTGCGGTGATTTCTAGGCACGTAAACGTATCTAATAGTATTAAATCGTTGCTAACTACATAAAAAAGTCGAAAGAAATAGTTTATTACGATATTAAACTATATCTTTAACTAGATTAAGATATTAGATGATGAAAAAAGATAAAGTCAAAAGACATACGTGAAGTACCTACTCCATACTAAACGTACATTGTACAGCTAATGGACCATCTTACACCCGGTTTGAATAACAATTCTGTTTGTTTCGTAGAATTTAACACATTACTATTAGGAATTCGTATGGTACGTGTTGTAGTTACATTCATTACATTCCATACATTTATTTATTTGATTTATTTCATCAACACTGCGTATTTTAGTGCGGGGTCGCCATTCCAGCATCCCAACCTTTATCGTCTCTTTTTGAACTATGTAGTTGAGCTATACCTAGTCATCATCATTAACAATCCATATTCGTCTCACTGTTGAGCACGGGTGTCCTCTCAGAATTAGAGGGGTTAGCCTTATAATCCACCACGCTGACGTCACGTAGAGAATTAGAAAATTCTCAGGTATGTAGGTTACCCCACGATGTTTTTTTTCACCTTTGATAAGATGATTAATTTCTTAGAATGCACATACCTAACTGAAAAGTGTGAGATTCATGCCCGAAGGCAGTAGTCATATCCATTCCATTGGGCTATCACGCCTCAATGTCGAGCTTACGGTGATAATATTTTTTTTCCTATTTAGGATCACTATCAGATATTAATAATAATTTCCGGAAGCAATGGCTTATAGAGCTTTTCGAGGCATGAATGATACTGATATTCGGATTCGGTTTCGGCCGTAAAACTAGTTTAGGTCGGACAGTATCAATAGGTAATTTGTAATTTAATACTCAATTTAAATATAACCCCCCTCCCCCCTTCTTTCCTAGATATAATCCTGACTACGCTCATGTTTCGAGGTAGGGGGTTTTAAATCCAACTTTCCAAAAGCGGGTTGAAAATTATAACTGAATGTTTCTAGAAGGAAAAAAGGACAGTATTTCATAAGACGAAACGGACTCAAATCCACGATCTCGTGTTCCAAAATAACAAAGGTAGGCGATTCGGCATGATTTAAAAAAATATACAGGGTGAAAATTAATTAAAAACGTCTAAGGAACACGTGTTCTAAAATGATTAGTTTCGGAGTAAAAAACATTTCTTTTGTAAACACATCTTAAGTTGTGTCCCTTATATCGCGTCCTTATATTTTTACCTAGCCAAACTTATTCATGAAGTAGCTTACTTGTGAAGTGCGGAGTGCCAGTTGCAATATCTCGTCGATATCGACAGTCTTACCACTACGACTACGTATTTTAAAATGCAAGGATAGATAAAGGCGTGTGTTACATGGATAGTTTTTTAGTAAAAAAAATTGTTAATCAGTTCGGCTCCTATAAGTGAACTTGGCAACACCTTGAAGTTATGGTAAATTCTCCCGAGCACCCTGTATATTTCCGTGCTATCCCCAGACCTCATAAACGTAAACCACGTAAACTTCAAGCTGTGGAGTGCAGGAAAAGTGTCTTGTACTTTACAAAGTAAAAGTGGAAGGAAAAATGAAAGTTTAACCATTAAAGTACGTGAGGTTGTGCATTTCGCGACTAATGAGATGATGCCGCTCGGTGGTAGGTGATCATTATGCTCGAGGTATATAATTAATTCCTTTGAAGTTATTATGGGAAATAGCAGAAGGATTGTGTATAGTCGTACATTTTTACTTAAACTGTCTGTTATGGAAGTTGGGACCGCTATTATTATTATTTTTCCTTTATTAATATCAGTGGCGTGCATAAGGTTGTCGATCAGGGTATGCATTAGTAAGAAAAAATAACCAAACTGGGAAAATCTGCATTTAGTAAGGATTAAGAAAACATCTCTTATGGTATGCAGTACTTTAATGCGTGTATGAAGTGCATTGATTAATATTATTAGAAAGATGAAAGATTTGATTGTTTGTTTGTATGTAATGAAATGAATGTAAGGTAGGGTAGGGCAGGCCTAGGGCAGGGGTAGGGTAGGGGTAGGATAGCTTGGGTAGGGGTAGGGTAAGGTAGGTGTAAGATTGCAGTAAAATATAATAATCTCCGATCAATCTTCTTCTTGAAGCTATTTCTACCCAAATGCAAAATTTGCTCGTGGTAAATGTATTCAGAAACTTTTTTGAGGGAAGATCCAACAGCAGTAAATGGTACAATCTTATAATATACCTACTGTCAATAGTACTGTCAATATACTAGTAAGTTCATAATAGTTGAGATACCTACCCAAGTTAAAATTAAACCACAAAAACTGTTAATTATTTATTTAAGTTTAAAACTAACTGTACGGGTTAATAGGACACACTAACTTCCTAGTTAAAGTTTATGCATCAGCTTTCGTTACGAGTCTATTTTTGGTTCCGCAGTTAGATGCACGAATACAGATAGACAGACCACACAGCACAGTCACGAGTGTCAAGATTATACTTAGAATAATTTAATTTTAAAGCTAGCGGGCATTCGCGATTTCTTGAGGAATTAGTTTTCAACATCCGGTTACAATACAATAAAGCCTCCATGATTTTTCGATCTCTGTGGCGCAGTGGTATGCGCTGTATATATTACCGTAAACTCACTTGTGATATTATAATCTGCCGTCATATTGTGAACTGAAAATACTGATTACAATTTATCGTGTTATTTTTCGGTATAATATTATAATATAATATATTCGGTGTTATATTTCGATATATAACCTATCGGAAGTGAAACCTAAAAATAAAACGTTAAATTGTAATCAGTATTTTCACAATGAAAAATAACACGTTAAAATGTAATCAGTATTTTCAGTTCACAATATGACGGTAGATTATAACATCACGAGTGAGATTATAAACTAACGTATTTTATAATCTAACCGCGACATATACACTAGCCGGAGGTACTGGGTTTGGTCCCCGGCTGGGTCGATTGAGGTGTTCTTAATTGGTTCAAGTCTGACTGGAGGCTTTGGCCGTTACCACCCTACCGGCAAAGACATAAGCAATTTAGCGATACATATATAAAATTAGATTATAATGACAATTAGTTAAAATAAAGTTAAAAAGTCGTAATGTTAAAATAAAGTTAGGAGGGTTGCCACACGCTTTGCTCCGAGAAGAAAGTGCAAAAAATATAAATGCGAAAGGTTATCATCATGATATCTCGAAAACTTGACGCACAAAGTTAAAATTTGCCGTGGAGGTAGTTCCTAGGTAGTAGACGTCCACTTAGATCGGATTTTGTGGGAGGGCCCGATTAAGGAGGTCTAAGAGCGGACGAAGTCGCGGGCATCCACTAGTAACACTTACATACCTAATATCTATCCTAATATTATAAAGCTGAAGAGTTTGTTTGTTTTTTGTTAGTTCGTTTGTTTGTTTGATTGAACGCGCTAATCTCAGGAACTACTGGTCCGATTTGAAAAATTCTTTCAGTGTTAGATAGCCCATTTATCCCTATATTCCTACGGGAACGGGAACCACGCGGGTGAAACCGCGCGACGCCAGCTAGTTCACTTATAAATTCTATAATACAGCAAAAATATTGTCATCTTGTTATACTGATAAAATGGCAGTCATTTACTATAGCAATATGATATTGCAACTTCCCACAATCACGAGAGCGTAACGAGACACTGTACCCATCCCATCCTATCAGGCTATCCGTAAAATGGACACGAGAGAGATCATGACTCCCTTAAGACATCGTGTATCATAGAGATAAGCATTCCAAAAAGGATGGTTTTCCAGCAAAAATTACCTGCATTGAAAGGGACGCTTAGTAAACTAACCATAGCTTGGTATAGCTAAGGTCCGCCTTACAAAAAGGATGATTTTCCACCAAATAATACATGTATTGTGTCGCTTAGTAAATTAACTATAGCTTGGTATAGATAAGGCTTGCTTTACAAAAAGGATGGTTGTCCACCAAAAATTATCTGCATTGGGTTGCTTAGTTTACTAACTATAGATTGGTATAGATAAGGTCTGCTTCTCAAAAAGGATACTTTTCCACCAAAAATTACCTACATTGATAGGGACGCTTAGTAGAGTAACTATAGCTTGGTATAGCTAAGGTCCGCTTTACAAAAAGGACGGTTTTCCACCAAAAAATACCTGGATTGATAGTGACGCTTAGTAAACTAACTATAGCTTGGTATAGCTAAGGTCCGCCTTACAAAAAGGATGGTTTTCCACCAAAAATTACCTGCATTGAGAGGGACGCTTAGTAAAGTAACTATAGCTTGGTATAGCTAAGGTCCGCTTTACAAAAAGGTTGGTTTTTCACAAAAAAATACCTGCATTGAGAGGGTGTTCTTAGTAAACAACTATAGCTTGGTATAGATAAGGTCTGCTTTATAAAAAGTATGGTTTTCCACCAAAAAATACCTGCATTGAGAGGGACGCTTAGTAAAGTAACTATAGCTTGATATAGATAAGGTCCGCTTAATGGTGGGAATCCACATATCCGCACCGTAAGTAAAGTGAAACGATTTTCGCGGAACCCCTGAGGGCCATTCACGGAACCTTAGGGTTCCGCGGAACACTTTTTGGGAACCGCTGCCCTACAGTACTCATTTTTTTCGCTACGCATCGCATCGTATTGTCATGGAGAGCCAGCCTAAGACATGTCGTACAGATAAGCAAAGTTCCACAAAAAGTAAGCGAGTCGTTATGCGAGATAACACGCGCTGCTTATTTTGGTCAGCAGAAGTAATTTCCGCCTGCGGCTATATGGTTACCATGGGGTTGTGATTTCCGGGATAGATAGGGTTTCTAACCTTACAACATTTTTGAACCTTTTCTTGTTAAAATGGAGTTTTAATGAAATTTTTCAACTTAAAAAATATCATTCATTAATTGGTAAAATTAAAAAAAAATTAAAACTGTTGTGTTATACTATTCTTAGTGAAATGGTTGAACGCACTAGTCGTCTCTACGATTTTCGTAAGTTTCCCTCGACTTCTCAAGGATTTTCAAAATCGGTCCACAAATGACGGAAACATCACTGGACATAACTAACATACATACAGCCGAACTTAGAACCTCCTCCTTTTTGGAAGTCAATGTCAAAGAGATATTTAAACATCTTTTATTAACTTTAATAATGAGTAATAACATTAACAATTGAATTATTATGCCAACTTACAATAAAAGTATTAATTTTAGGCTACAATTAAATTTATTAACAAATTTAAAGAAGTGACATTGACAGGTGTCACAACAGCAATCTCTGAGCGACTGGATTTTAACTTAGATTGATTATAATAACTTTGTCACTTAACTGTTAAATTATCGAGATTAAAGACAGTTGTAAATGTTTGTAAGTAACATTTTTGTTACCTACTGCCTACAGCCAGGCTATGAAAGTGCTCAGAAATAGCAAGAACTGGGTCACAACTCCCCCTTTGAATGTGCTTAAGCTTAAGCTAGAAAAATAAGGGTTTTGGAACCTAAGTATGTTAAAGCCCTTTTAAGTGCTGCTTATTTCATTAAAATCGGCTAAACCATTTAAAAGCTATGAGAGGATTACATACATAAAATTCCATAATTAAAGGAATTATAGGACTTCGCTGAAAAGTCTTTACTAACTTAGATTGATTATAACTTAAGATTAAATTATCAAGATTAAAGACAGTTGTAAATGAAAATTTCTGTTACCTAGTGTCTACAGCCAGGCTATGAAAGTTTTCAGAAAATGTAGAAAAATAACAGGGTTTTTGAAATCTAAGTTGGGTAAAGCCCTTTTAAATACTGTATATTTCGTTAAAATCGGTAAAGCCATTAAAAAGTTGTGAGAGGACATACTAACATAAAATTCCATAATTTAAGAACTTAGGAGTTCGCTGAAATGTCTTACTAAAGTGCGGCCGTTTAGAGATTGCGTTTCTAACACCTGTCAATGTCAATGTCATTGTCAATAAGATAAATAATGTCAATGTCAATGGGATATTGAAATATCTTTTATTAACCATAATAACGAGTAATAAAATTAAAAATGGAATCATTATGCCAACTTACAATAAACGTATTAATTTTGGGCTACAACTAAATTTATTAACCAATTTAAAGAAGTGACATTGACAGGTGTCACAACAGCAATCTCTGAGCGACTGGATTTTAACTTAGATTGATTATAATAACTTTGTCACTTAATTGTTAAATTATCGAGATTAAAGACAGTTGTAAATGTTTGTAGGTAACATTTTTGTTACCTACTGCCTACAGCCAGGCTTTGAAAGTGCTCAGAAATAGCGGGAACTGGGTCACAACTCCCCCTTTGAATGTGCTTAAGCTTAAGCTAGAAAAATAAGGGTTTTGGAACCTAAGTATGTTAAAGCCCTTTTATATGCTGTCTATTTCGTTAAAATCGGTTAAGCCATTCAAAAGTTATGAGAGGACATACAAATTCGATAATTTAAGAACTTAGAACTTTGCTAAAAAGTATTTATTAACTTACATTGAGTATAACATTATCACGTAAGAGTTAAATTATCGAGATTAAAGACACTTGTGAATGAACATTTGTGTTACCTACTGCCTACAGCCAGGCTATGAAAGTGCTCAGAAACAGCAGGAACTGGGTCACAACTCCCCGGTGAATAGGCTCACGCTGGAATATAATAGGCTTTTCAAAGATCTCCCAATTGACACTATTTCTAGATTCCGCAATGAAAAATCCTTATCCCAGGCAGAAGTATTCCAATTTGCAGTCTGATTTTAAATTTTCTCCCCGGTTTTGTGAATAAATTATTTCCCCCATTTTGTGAATAAATTATTTTGTCCACGTTTCGTGAATAAATTATTTGAACTAGTGGTCTAGTAATCGATATTCGAATGTTAATTCATTACATTTTTTTTAATTTAAAATATTTTTACTTATTTTTATTTTATGATAAATACTAAGTAGGTACTAGCAGACACCTTAAGGTTTCACCTAAGTAATTCCCGTTCCTTTGGGAATATGAAAACAAAATATACCCTATTTTACTCACTGATAATGTAGCTTTCCATTGGTAAAATAATGTTTATAATCGGTTAAGTAGTTTAAACATAAAAGCGTTTCTGGTGGGAGGCTTCGGCCGTGGCTAGTTACCACCCTACCGGCAAAGACGTACCGCCAAGCGATTTAGCGTTCCGGTACGATGCCGTGTAGAAACCGAAAGGGGTGTGGATTTTCATCCTCCTCCTAACAAGTTAGCTCGTTTCCATCTTAGACTGCATCATCACTTACCATCAGGTGAGATTGTAGTCAAGGGCTAACTTGTAAAGAATAAAAAAAAGCGTAACGAATTATGTGAGTTAAGCGACGATTGTCACAATGATATCTATAATTGATTGATATTGCATACAAATTAGTTACAATAGATATTAAGTAACTATTACTTACGTGGTTTAACTTCGTGATTGAGTTTAGTTATCTGTGCCGTGTTGTAATATTATAATAGTAACTAGACAGCAATTAGCACCTTTCCAATGTTGCGAGAGTTTTTTGTAAAGGTTAATTGCTTAAACCGTGATAGAATAAAAATAATGGAATACGTATAGTACTGTAATTTTGGACGTGAATACTACTTTAAAATTGCATCCATATTAAATTACTCGAAATGCAAATAATTTTTTACAGAAAGAATGTCCCAAGAACGACGGTTATTGACTTTTGAATTATTTATTACAATAGGGATGATGACAGTTTTTTAAATTGTATATAAATTAAGAGTATGCTAATAGTAAAGCTATTTTGTAAAAGTAACAGGGTATCTGCGATCATTATTTTCGGAGCTACAGGGAATTAAAGGGCCAGATTTGCGGCGCTGCCGCGGATCCCTGAAAAACGCCCCATACAAAATGGTACGAACTAATGACGTCGTAGGCACTTAATGATCGTTAGATTTGTATGGGCGTTGAAACAAAATTACTAATATCTTTTTTATTTCTGTGTTTTTGTTAATTATATTAAAAAATGTCACATTTAATGTAAGGAAGCTAAAACTGTATGAATTTTCATCTAATTACGATAAAAGATTTTTAATAGATTTAGAAAATTTATAATCTTATTTATTTTGCAAATATCCAGTCAAATTTTGCTTTTTATGTATAAATTACTTAACATTGGCCTTATTTATCCGAATTTATGATAAAAATCGATATATTCAAACCTAGTCATCATCCCCATTGCCCCCAAAGCTATATATATCACTTTGCCTATTTTGTGCTCCTCTTTTTTTTCTTTTTGTTTTTTTTTATTCTTTACAAGTTAGCCCTTGATTACAATCTCACCTGATGGTAAGTGATGATGCAATCTAAGATGGAATCGGGATAACTTGATAGGAGGTGGAAGAAAATCCACACCCCTTTCGGTTTCTACACGACATCGTACCGGAACGCTAAATCACTTGGCGGTACGTCTTTGTCGGTAGGGTGGTAACTAGCCACGGCCGAAGCCTTCCACCAGCCAAAAATCTCTTTATGAAGTCCAACAAAATTTGGATACGCGTCGAATTAATATCCTCCTCCTTTTTTGAAGTCGGTTAAAAATAGGTTGTTAATAATGAAGTATACTTCTTCTTAAACTGGTAACATCGTAAATAATAACTGTATCTACCAGTTTTGCTAACGTTTCGCATATCACGAACTTAATGCAATTAATCAGTGTGTGTCCAACTTAACAGGTTCGTTGACCCCCGGAATGACGGCCTCCGTGGCGCAGTGGTATGCGCGGTGGTTTTACAAAACGGAGGTCCTGGGTTCGATCACTGGCTGGGCAGATTGAGATTTTCTTAATTTGTCCAGGTCTGGCTGGTGGGAGGCTTCGGCCGTGGCTAGTTACCACCCTACCGACAAAGACGTACCGCCAAGCGATTTAGCGTTCCGGTACGATGCCGTGTAGAAACTGAAAGGGGTGCGGATTTTCATCCTCCTCCTAAAAAGTTAGCGCGCTTCCATCTTAGACTGCATCATCACTTACCATCAGGTGAGATTGTAGTTAAGGGCTAACTTGTAAAGAATAAAAAAATAATGAGGAAACGGGCGAAATCTTAATAACGAGGTATTCACCAAATCATAGACTATTTTATCAACTAGTTTTTATTCTTTACAAGTTAGCCCTTAGCTACAATCTCACCTGGTGGTAAGTGATGATGCAATCTATGATGGAAGCAGAAGCAGGCTAACTTGTTAGGAGGTGGATGAAAATCCACACCCCTTTCGGTTTCTACACGACATCGTACCGGAACGCTAAAACACTTTTTAAATTTCTTCGTTAAATACAAAAATATATACGGTCGAATTGAGAAACCTCCTCCTTTTTTTGAAGTCGGTTAAAAATATTTTTTTTTTCTTTTTATACTAGCTAGTGCAGTTAGTTATTTTATAATAACTAAAATAAATATTGGTTTAGTGGTTTAAACATGATAGCGTAACAAACAAACAAACTTACATTTGTATTTACGAGTACCATAATAGAATTCCTCTTAGAAATATCATTATCAATATCTCTAGATCACTATAATAATAATAATCATTTGATCCATATAAGGGCATTATACCTAGTTTGGTAATACAATACAGGTATAAAATATATCAATATCATATGGCTGTGATATCATATATCTTCAATAACAATGCACCCTGATAGATTATTATCACCGGCCAGTGGCGTGCATAAGGTTAATGTCTCAGGAAAGCACTGAGCAAACAGATCATTTTAAAACTGAAGTTACATTCACTCCATTATCTAGGGGGCTGGATTCAAATATAGGAATCATTATCATCATATCAGCTGATGGACGTCCACTGCAGGACATAGGCCTTTAGTAGGGACTTCCAAACATCACGATACTGAGCTATCAACAAATCCCTGCGACTCGCTTGATGTCGTCAGTCAGTGGTCGAAATATAGGAAAAAAAAAAAATAAGGGGGAAATATATGAGCAGAATCAGTTAATTGCGGTTTCGTCATCTTTAACAACTCATACTCGGCTCACTGTTGAGTACTAGTATGCTCTTAGAATAAGAGGGGACAGGCTCCACCACGCTGGCCCAGAGAGGGCAGAAAATTCTCAAGTATGCAGATGTTTTTCTCGTTGTTTTTTCTTCACCGTTTGAGACACGTGATATTTATTTTCTTAAAATGCATATACCTAACTGAAAAGTTGGAGGTGCATGCCCCGGAGCGGACCGGATTCAAACCTACGCCCTACGAATCGAAGGCAGCTTTGTGCTTTACGTCTTCCAATATACTCGTGCCCGCCAATCCGCAAAAAGCAGTGTCATTGGTTTAAGCTACATAACTTCATTCCTCTATCGCATGGTTATTATGCTGATAATGATGAATTATTGCTTGTAGTATAAATTATGAAAAGAAAAGGTAAGTACTTACTAGGTATATAGATAAAAAATCCCCTAAAGCAATTACCGTAATAGTTTACCGTCTATGAATACGTAATGCCACAGTATAGTTCTGTGGTAATGGTATACTACGTCATAATAGGGTCAATGACCTCTAGCTGTCAGTCAGCAATAACAAAACTTATAGCTAATGGATACTAGAAAATCCCCTCAGTTTTACCTGCGTAGTTCCCAATACCATTGGAAATGTGGGGACAAAATATAGCCTGTGACACAAATAATGTGGCGTTTTTATGGGTAAAAATAACTTTTAATTGGGTTAGTAGATTCAGATATTACCTGACGTTACAAACTTACAAACGGTCTTTATAATATTAGTAGTATAAGTTTGTTTTTTTTAAGTTAGCCCTTGACTACAATCTCACCTGATGGTAAGTGATGATGTAGTCTTAGATGGAAGCGGGCTAACTTGTAAGGAGGAGGATGAAAATCCACACCCCTTTCGGTTTCTACACGGTATCGGTTTCTACACTTGGCGGTACGTCTTTGCCGGTAGGGTGGTAACTAGCCACGGCCGAAGCCTTCCACCAGCCAGACCTGGACCAATTAAGAAAATCTCAATCTGCCCAGCCGGGGATCGAACCCAGGACCTCCGTTTTGTAAATCCACCGCGCATACCACTACGCCACGGAGGCCGTCAAAAGTTAGTGGATGCGTGCGACTTTATTCACGAGAAATTAATTGGATTCCAGGATCGGGATAAAAATCTATCCTCCCTCCCCTACCTCTATCTTCCAGTGAAAGTCTCGTTAAAATCGGTTCAGCTGTTCCAAAGATTTGCCCAGAAAAACAGAAAACAAACAGACAAAAATTAATAATTAAAAAAAATTAGACCCTTTTTTTGGAAAATAATTTCTTTGTAGTTCATAAAATTATTTTTATTAGCTTCATTACTTAAAACAAGTATTTAAAAATAATTTCTGATTAGAAACTTTCTGATTAGAAACGCTTATGTAATTTTCCAACACATAGTACGTAATGCACTGAAGATAGGGATTTATGTAGAAAAACCAATAAGTATACTTAAAAACCATACGACCAACATACATTTTATTATTTTAATAGGCCTTGTGTCACTTATCCCGTAGAGTATGCCGCGCTATTTACGAGACACCCTGTATGTGTGTTCAAATATGCGGCTGGGTAAGTAAATCTTCAACAAATCCATGTAACGGTAAGCAGTAATAAAAAGTGGCAGTAACCGTCGGTCATATTTAGACCTTGCAACTAGTTGTAAGGTAAACGGGTAGTAATCTTGCTGGAATCTTCGTTCGTCGACATTATCCTAGCGTTGCCTGTGTGCGTTTTTATAGTGACGCCATATCTGTCTGTCTGTCTGACTTTTATTATAGGTGATTACAAATATAAGAAAACTAATGTCGAACAAAGGTTATGATTCACAACACTTGTCAGAACAAAAGCTTCACAACACTTGTCAGGACAACTTAATTAACAAATCAAACTGTAACCAAAATAAGACCCTAGAATGGCAGGAAATAACCTTGAGTGGAGTCACGCACCTGTGAACGATGTGTGTAGGGTTAAAGGATCCTTTGACAGATATCAAACACTCCCCTTTTCCACTCAAGTCACTCTGCCCGCCTATCCCAAGTGACCCATAAAGAATTACACAACAAGAGATGTGGACGGCTCGAACGCCAATTTAAAAGCGGCCAACGCGGCGATAGCGTTTGAGAAAGTCTACCAATTATAATTAATACAAAATAGTGTTAAAAACAAAAGTTTATTGAAATATCGCATTCTGCCCGATTGATTCGTACATTCACCGCTGGGCTGCGCTGGGCGATTATTATATAACAGCTTTGTATCGGTAGGCTGTTATTTATGATAATCGCTTCACACTTATCTGTATTGCGGGCGCAGTTTTATGCTCTGCGATATGTATTGTCTGCGGTATTAAATATTGATGTTTTATGCAAATTGTGTAAAGCTTATTTCAAAGATTTACTGTATGCATGAAATAAGTTTAACTTCTATTATTATTGTTAAAAATAAATAATTTGATAACTCGGCAATCTTGAATAGCTAATAAAAATAGAAATAATGTTGTAATTACTAACATAATTTATGACGATATGCCCGATTTAGACGGTAAGTGATGATGCAGTCTAAGATGGAAGCGGGCTAACTTGTTAGGAGGAGGATGAAAATCCACACCCCTTTTCGGTTTCTACACCGGAACGCTAAATCGCTTGGCGGTACGTCTTTGTTGGTAGGGTGGTAGCTAGCCATGGCCGAAGCCTCCCACCAGCCAGATCTGGACCAATTAAGAAAATCTCAATCAGCCCAGCCGGGGGGGGGGAGGCTTCGGCCGTGGCTAGTTACCAGGTTGTACCTGCAAAGACGTACCGCCAAGCGATTTAGCGTTCCGGTACGATGCCGTGTAGAAACCGAAAGGGGTGTGGATTTTCATCCTCCTCCTAACAAGTTAGTCCGTTTCCATCTTAGACTGCAGCATCACTTACCATCAGGTGAGATTGTAGTCAAGGGCTAACTTGTAAAGAATAAAAAAAAAGTATGCCGCGTGGGTACTGCCGTTTGCTTTTCAGAAACGTCAGAATAATTGACCGTCAATGGCGACATTTAGACTACTATTTCCTACAATATTTATATCATCGACAATTTAACATTCAAGTAAATGTGTTGTGTATCAAAATCGAAGTCTACGCCCGCCAACTTGCGAGTACAACCTATTCAAATAGTAGCCCAACGTTCAAAGCTGTTACGAAACTCAGCGGTGAATGAACTAAATCATTCAGGAAGGATTTGTAATTTCAATCGGCGTATTTATTTGAATTAATTCACGCCTAGTATCACGCTGTGCTAATTACGGGCATTGAATATACAGATATGCTGCTTTCGATTTTTTTTCTATTTTGAGGTAATCTATGCCAATTAGAAAAGAAAACCCCATTTAGTCGTAAAATAAGGATGGAATATGAATGGAATTTCAAGTATTTATATATATGTTTTGTTATTAGGAGTAGGCATTATCTATATCTATACTAATATTATAAAGAGGTAAAGTTTGTAAGTTTGTAAGTTTGTCACATTTTTTAAATGGGGTAATCTTCGGAACTACTGGTCCGATTTTAAAAATTCTTTCACAAGTAGAATGCTACATTATCGGGGAGTGCTATAGGCTATATTTTATATTGGTATCATATATATTAGCCCAGTTATCACAGTTTTTGTCATACAGGTCGGACTGAAAATCCTTTTAAACAGACTTATTTGCATGCGCTGCCTTAACTATTGTGTAAAATTGAAATTAATGTATGGAGACTTTATGTATCTTAAAAAGTTCTACAAAAAAGTCCGCGACACCATATATCTATCTTCTATATATTAGCAGTTATAGTACCTTTTGTGTTTTAAAAATTATTAATTTTATATACTTAGGTTTACGTCATTATTTATACAACTAAACTTCAATCCTTATTAAAATAAATTATTTAATAATCACAAGGATATTATGGAGATAAGATTTGCCCTTTACAGTATGTTAATTACTTAAATAGTTTCGGAGATAATACAAAATTTCTAAAAGACGCAGAAATTCCGCTATATGACGCCCGGCGCTTTCATTTACGTAGTTCCTGTTCCCGTGTGAATATGGGGATCAAACAGAGCCTATGACACTCGTAGGGGTAGGGTAGGTTTAGGGCCGGGTTTAGGGTAGTGGTAGGGTAGGGGCAGTGGTAGGGTAGTTGTAGGGTAGAGGTACGGGTAGGATAGGGGTACGGATGGGATAGGGGTAGGAAAGGGATAGGGTACGGGGAGGGTAGGGGTAGGATGGGGGTAGGGTGTAGGTAAGGTAGGGGTAGGGTTAGGGTAGGGGTAGGGTTAGGGTAGGGTAGGGGTAGGGTAGATGTAGGGGTTGGGTAGGGTAGGGTTGGGGTAGTGGTAGGGTAGGGTAGGAGTAGGGTAGGGTAGGAGTAGGGTAGGGTAGGGGTAGTAGTAAAGTTGACATCGAAATTTACGCGGACGAAGTCGCGGGCGTCCGCTAGTTTTTATTTATAAAGTAGCGGACGCCCACGAATTCGTCAGCGTGAAATACAATTTATCACAAATCCGAAGGAACCATATCCTAATACCCTATATAACCTATTTATCCAGGATAGCCTATATTATGTTGCCTATATTATGTTGCTATAAAATCGTTTACGAAGTCGTGGGCGTCCGGAATAAACCATTCCGGACACCGCGACTTCGTCCGCGTGGAATTCAGTTTTTTAAAAATCCCGCGAGAACCATGGATTTTTCTGGGATGAAAAGTAGCCTATGTGTTAATCCAGAGTAAAATCTATTTCAAATCCAAATTTCAGCCAAATCGCTTTAGTAGTTGCGGCTTAAATGAGGAACAAACATACACACTTACACTCAAACTTTCGCATTTATAAGTGTGGTGTGGTGTGAAGTGTGATATGTTATGATAATAATTATTTTGTTTTTGGCGAAACTGTAATAGATACGCGTAGCAACAAATTGCGGTACGGACGGCTTCAGTGTGCTCGTGGCGTTCGAGGCGTCTACATCTCTTGTTGCGTAATTCTTTATATGTTACTTGGGATAGGCAGGGAGAGTGACTTGAGTGGAAAAGGAGTGTTAGTCGACTATCAAAGGATCCTTTAACCCTACACACATCGTTCACAAGTAGGTGACTTCACTCAAGGCTTTGGTTACAGTTTGATTTGTTAATTAAGTTGTCCTGACAAGTGTTGTGAAACATAACCTTTGTTCGACATTAGTTTTCTTATATTTGTAATCACTTTTGAGTCCGATTATATAAGGTGCCTAGTAAAAATAATTATTGCTAACAGGCAAATAAACAAAAATGAAAATACTAGTAGAATAAATAGTATACGCAGGATATTACAAGAAAATTAATATTTCTATACAGATGTTAATAAAATAAACAAACGAACATACACATTGCCGACGATATATCAATACTAATTAGTGTTCTAGGCTAGGTTCTGAGTAAAATAGGGAACGAGTTAGCATAGACAAGTCGTACGCAGACCAAGTCTGGCTAATTGGGTACCAGTTTCTATTGCGTAGGCGCATTCGCTAGATATGTGTACAACGTACATACGGACAAATTGAATTCTTTAGGATATAAGGCTGTTTATAAAGAGGTAAAGTTTGTGCTGTTGTAGAGGGTAATCTCTGGATCTACTGAATATATTTTGAAAGTTTTTTTACTACTAAAAAGCCACAGAGTAAAGACGATACAGAGTGAGTCTTTACAAGCAGCGTAGTGACGCCGGTGAAACCCATAAAAAAACAAACGTCACGCGTCTCCATGACAAACGTTTTTCATAATTTGTATTTCAGAATTTAACATTAACAACAAATAGGTACGTAATCAATAATTACCAAAAAAAATATCCTACATCTTATTACTTTAGTTTTTGTAAACAGTTTTTAAAAAAATTAAAAACATAGGACGCCATTTTTCTTGAATAATATTGAAAGTTACTGATGCGAAGGTTCGTGTCGTACTGACTCGGGAGTGTATTCGTTTTCTGAATTTTGTATTTGGAGTGACTACGACACCGTCGTGTTCCATCTGCTTATTATTCTTAATCTGTGTAGAAAGCCATGTTATTTGATAGTGTCATCGGCTATATTTCATACCCGCATTCTCACGGGAACGGGAACTACGCGGGTAACACTGTGGAGTGTTGGCTTGTATATGCTAACACTGCGGGGTGTTGGTTTGTACATGGTAAAACTGCGGGGTGTTGGCTTGCCATAGTAAAACTGCGGGGTGTTGGCTTGTACATGGTAACACTGCGGGGTGTTGGCTTGTACATGGTAAAACTGCGGGGTGTTGGCTTGTACATGCTAACACTGCGGGGTGTTGGCTTGCCATAGTAAAACTGCGGGGTGTTGGCTTGTACATGGTAACACTGCGGGGTGTTGGCTTGTACATGGTAACACTGCGGGGTGTTGGATTGTACATGATAAAACTGCGGGGTGTTGGCTTGTACATGCTAACACTGCGGGGTGTTGGCTTGTACATGATAAAACTGCGGGGTGTTGGCTTGTACATGATAAAACTGCGGGGTGTTGGCTTGTAAATGGTAAAATTCATCATCAATTCATCTTTGAGTCATTGTATCTTATAGTTAAGGTATTATTAGACACTTGCCGGTCGCGTGGCGCAGTGGGTAGTGACCCTGCTTTCTGCATCCACGGCCGTGGGTTCGATTCCCACAACTGCAAAATATATGTGTGATGAGCATGGGGGTTTTCCAGTGTCTGTGTGTATTTATACATTATATAAGTATTTATATGTAGTATATAATTGTATTAATATTATAATATCAACTATCTTAGCACCCATAACACAAGCTACTCTGTATGCTTACTTTGGGGCTAGATAGTGATGTGTATTGTTTAAGTATAATTATTTGTTTAAGACTCAAGAATACGGTGTTATTTTCTATCCACAACCCCGGCTGTGTACAAAGTCATATCTCCGATGTACAGCTAATCCGGGCCAATCCGCGCGGCAATAAACCAACATGGCCGTCACAACCGGATATCCGGGCTTTGCCGGCCCGATGGAAACAGAGTCTTCGGAGATTGCGAGCCTTGGCGATTTACTGCCTTTGTTTTGTGGCTCAATTATGGAATAGACATCAAATTACTATCATTCCATCCGATAACGAATGTGTTAGTAATGTTTTTGACAGTTTATCGTGTGTTTTTAACACGCTTATATTTGTTATATTGTTATATGTATGTAAGAAAATCTTGGAATCTTAATTTGACCCACTTCCCGGTCTTCCGTTAGGATGAAATTTTGCACACGCTCTGAGTTCTGATAACAATACATGACTAGTTAAGAAATATCATTACAAATCCAATATGGCGGCCTCCCCAAGATGGCGGACTGGCTGTTTGAAATGCAACCCCATCCATGTGTTTCAAGTGTGTTTTTTAGTGTTTTAAACTATTATAACAAAATTCAAGTAAATCAAATATTTCGATGATAGATAAACAAAAAGAGTACAGTAACTAATAGTAGTATGACATATATCGTCTGCATAAGAATCAAATTCAATATAAAGAAAAAAGATTTGATTGATTGTTTGTTTGCATTGAATAGTCTCCGAAACTACTGAACCGATTGGAAATATTCTTTCACTGCTGGAAAGCTACACTATCCCGGGTGCTATAGGCTATATTTTATCCCTGTATTCCTACAGGAACGAACTACATGTGAAACCGCGTGTCTGCTAAAATAAAGGCCAAGTCAACAGTAGGTTCTCTAAACCGACGTACCTACAGCCCTATTCGATGTTTATCGATGACAAAGGCTTATGATTAGAGAAATTCAAGTTATTCGAAAAGAAAAAAAAATCAAATCCAATCGAAGTCGCAGACGTCTCTAGTAATGAATTGAAGTATGAATTGAAATAAATAAAGTATAGATAAGAAAAAATATAAAACACCGTTATCACATCACAAAAGGATCCGCTAAAGACATTGCAAATAAAAAAAATGCATTCTCTACGGAACACCCACAAAGCCTGAGTCAGAGTCAATATTGCTATGAGTTATCCTGCAAACACGTTTATTCCAAACAAAAGTAAACCCTATGACGTTGCAATTGAGTTTACATTACGATAAACTTTTTATGGTATGAAAATCGCCTTGTGATTTCATCCCCGATTGAACCGTACTACTCCATACAGATACGAACAAAAAAGCGTCTTAAAATTAATAGAAATAAAGTTGAAATTCAAATGACTTTGAAAGATATTTTAATAATTATTAAAAATGAAAGCTAAGTTTATTGAAATAAAGTTGATATTTCATTGCGTAATGACATTATTATTCATATCGTTATCCAGGAATGTTAAACCTTGAGGAAGCATCTGCTATTTGAAATTGTATTTTTTTATTGTAAAAACTTTAACTATTTTGTGCTATTATAAAATAGTGGTCTGTTTTTAACATAAATTACTTATAGTGATTGTTAAGGGCATGCTAGTCGAAACTAAGTACTTATTATTTACATCATGCTGTGTCGAGTTTATTAAGTTAAAATTTACGTTTACGCATAAAGAGTTACTTACGTGATTTTTTTTAAAAACATTTTTTTTACATAAGTAATAAAAAAGGAAACAACTTTAATGGTTAAAATTTTTCGGTAAATATTTTTTTATATTGTTAGGTTTTTTAACGAATCCAGTCTGAAAAAAAATAACATGTCTGGCGCAACCTTAACAATAACAATACTTATAACCAAGTAAGTATTAAATTACTATGAATAATCTTTCATGCTAACCACTCTCCGTTCGATAAGACCTCATGCCTGCAGCGCTAACGACTTGACGTCCAATAAAACTAATGTAGCTTACTTGATCGCCAGTGGCTCACATCATGCCGATCGCAACCAACACACGGTAAATTTTATCGGCTGTCAAACCGTTGGCGATGCAGGCATGTAAGCACATTTTATCGTCAGTGGCTGACATTACATTGTCGAACTATTTTGTGTACCGTAGAATGAAAAAGAACATAAAATAATTATTATAGAACATAAAATAATTATTATTAATATTATATAAATGTTTATATCATAAAGTAATACGTATCTCTTTGTATAGTTTAATTTTGTAGTTTTAATTTTCAAACCTGTTTCGTAGAATACCTAGTAGAAAGTACTTTCTCCCTTACCTGTAACAAAAGACAATATTTTAAGTAAGTACACATTAATTATTTCATATGTTTTGTGGAAATACTTTTGATGTAAAATCTCTGACGGCCTCCGTGGCGCAGTGGTATTCGCGGTGGATTTACAAGACGGAGGTCCTGGGTTCGATCCCCGGCTGGGCCGATTGAGTTTTCTTAATTGGTCTAGGTCTGGCTCGGCTCGGTTGTGGCTAGTTACCACCCTACCGGCAAAGACGTACCGCCAAGCGATTTAGCGTTCCGGTACGATGCCGTGTAGAAACCGAAAGAGGTGTGGATTGTCTTCCTACTCCTAACATGTTAGCCCGCTACCATCTTAGATTACATCATCACTTACCATCAGTTGAGATTGTGGTCAAGGGCTAACTTGTAAAGAATATAAAAAAAAACAAAACAAACAGATGTTAGTTTAAGCGAATTATAATAAATACAGATAAAACTATGCATAATTTGTGTCTGTCTGTCCTTTCACTAATAACTCTGAAAGGACATTCATTGATAGCTTTACAAATTGGCTGTAAGATATTTTGAAATGTTCAAAGTAATAGGCGCAATTTATATTTATTTACAGAAGTTAATTATTTTAACTTTGAGATAATTAGTTTACTGTTTCGACGAAAGGGCTTTCAAGTCGACCTTTTAATAAATAACTCTAAAACAGCAATTATTTACGGTTATACTTGGGGGCCTATAGTCACCTCTTTCCTGACTATGGGCCATATTAGAAGGCTCAAAGTCAGGAAGGAAAGCCAAAAGTCAAAAGTCAAAGTGGGCGATGGAGCGAGCTATGCTTGGAGTTTCTCTGCGTGATCGAATCAGAAATTAGGAGATCCGCAGACGAGAAAAAGTCACTGACATACTCGTAGCTCAGCGAGTCGCGAAGCTGAAGTGGCAATGGGCAGGCCACATAGTCCGAAAAGCCGATGAACGTAGGGGTCCCAAGGTGCTGGAATGGTGACCCCGCACCGGAATAAATATATATATCATAATAAACTAATATATATAGTCCGGGATCCGTAGAAGATTTTTACTAACAAGTTAATTTTTCTTGAAGAGCTTCATCTCGATGAGACGATCAACTTTTTTATTTACAAAAATTCTTGATTCTGGTAGCTAACTGAGTAAACAGGAAATAAAAATTTCTGAGCGTCAAAACGAGTTAATGTACCACGCAATTTGTAGGACATATTGGTTGTTAAGTTGTATAACTATTAATTAAGCATCAGTAAAAAAAACAGCTGATTTGAAACAACTTTTAATAACCTCGTAATCCTCGTAAAAGTTATGGAGGAGGGTAGTTTACCAAAAGTTGTTAGTAACCATGTTTTTTTACTGTACAACTTAACAGTGTCCTTCAAATTGAGTGATACATTAACTCGTTCCGACGCTCAGTAATGTTTATTTCCTGTTAACTCAGTTAGCTACCAGAATAAAGAATTTTCGTAAATGGGTTTATTAAAAACGTTGATCGTCTCATCGAGAAGAAGCTACTCACGAAAAATTAACATGATAGTGATCGGTTGTAAAAAATCTTCTACGGATCCCGGACTAATACCATAGCTATGACAAATTATGACACAATTATGACAAAGTTCTATGTTCCATACACTAATAGACACTTATAGAACGACGTTAAGAGTATATTAATGGCGCTATGTGTTACGGTGTGCGAGTCACGTATGGACGAGTGTGACTCATATCATGGGCTTTGATATGGGATTGTTTGAATCTCTTTGTTGAATTGTGCCTATACATTGAATGGATGTCCATGGGTTTGTGAGTATGGGGTCATTGTATCAATCTGAATGCTTTAAAACGACGGATTTTTTACGTGGCATAGTACTGGAAAGGTAATTTGATTAATATGTATTTATAATAGTTTAAAAGGCACTACCATACCAGTAGCACTCTACTGTAAAGATGACTTTCGAACCGTGATTATCAAATTTGTCTCTAATTCTCTCTATCTATAATATCGTAATAAACAGAGAGAGATAGAGACGAATCCTTAAAAAATACTGCGTATGAAACATCATTACAGGATGACAGTTGAGTATTTGGATCCTTAAAACCTGCTACCTCCCAAAGAAACCACGATCCAAACTCCATAATTGGCTACCGTACTTATTAATGGCAGGAGGATGAGCTGACAAATTTTCAGCTTTTATAAAATGACGAAGGTCTAAGGTCCACGGGCTTTTAGACTATAAATCTATAATACTCGTATCGTAGACTAGTTGACGCCGCGCGGGTTTACCCGCGTGGTTCCTGTTCCCGTAGGAATACGGGGATAAAATATAGCCTATAGCCTTCCTCCATAAATGGGATATCTAACACTGAAAGAATTTTTCAAATCGGACCAGTAGTTGTTGAGATTAGCGCGTTCAATCAAACAAACAAACAAACTCTTCAGCTTTATATTAAAATACTTATTAGTATAGATTAAAAACGACAGACGTTTAAACGAATGAGAGACAAAGTCTACAACACTACTCTATTGGTTGTGAATTACAAAACGACATACTGAACCACTGATAGAGAGACAAACAGGAGATTCCTCGTTTGTGTACGTATACCGAAAAACGTCTAGTTTAAATATTTAGCTTACTGCTTTTTGGCACTCCACCGAGCATTGGAGGCTGTTGTTCTAGCTAATATTGGTTGTTGACATTATGTCGCGGCCATTCTTCGCGAGGTTTACTTTTCCTCGTGACAGTTAAGTGAGCGTGTTACCTGTTATAACTAAACATGTGGGAGCTTTATCTTTTTAGGGTTCCGTGTATTAGAAGTTCTTTAACTATCTTGTCCATTATTAACAAGCCATATTTGGATTACTGTTTATAAGTAAACGTGTAGGAGCTTTATCTTTTTATCGTTCTGTGTATTAAAAGTACTTTAACTATCTTGTTCATTATTAACAAGCCATATTTGGATTACTGTTTGTAACTAAACGTGTAGGAGCTTTATCTTTTTAGGGTTCCGTGTATTAAAAGTACTTTAACTATCTTGTCCATCATTAACACGCCATATTTGGCTTACTGTTTATAACTAAACGCGTAGGAGCTTTATCTTTTTAGGGTTCCGTGTATTAAAAGTACTTTAACTATCTTGTTCATCATTAACAAGCCATATTTGGCTTACTGTTTATAACTAAACGTGTAGGAGCTTTATCTTTTTAGGGTTCCGTGTATTAAAAGTACTTTAACTACCTTGTTCATAATTAACAAGCCATATTTGGCTCACTATTAAGAAGGAGTCTACCACCACGTTTTCCTTCACTGATTGAGACACGTGTTATTTGATTTCTTAAAATGTACATAAATTAACACGACGTATTATTTAATTTCTTCTTCACATAACTGAAAAGTTGGAGGTGCATGCCCCGGACCGAATTCGAATCTACGCCGTCCTAATCGAAGGCGGAGGTCATATCCACTGGGCTATCACGGCTCTCACTGTGTCTCTCACCTATCTTGATACAGTATTAATAATTTGACTGTCTGTGTTGTGCCTTGGTCCAGTGGTTAGTCTATGTGGTCTTCAGATCACGAGGTCGGAGGTCATAGGTTCGACTCATGGGGAGCTGTGAAATATTGAGCTTTATTCTTCTAAGAATGTTTCAGTAAAAATTCTCAGCCCGGAGTTGAGAAGTTGGTGTAGTTGGTTTGTGGTTGACCCCTACCCCTACTCTACCACTAACTACCCTACATATTTTATGATTCTATCTTTTATACTTTAGGCAGCGTACGCAAAATAAGTAACTTTTCTGGTTGATTTTTTACACCTTGTGTCCGAAAAATTCAAATATCTTACGGAACCCTATTTTTTTCTAAAATAAAATTTAGATTATATTACTTGTGGATAATGTAACTTTCGAATGATGAAAGGATTTTTAAAATGGGTCCAGTAGTTTTTGAGTCTATTCATTACAAACAAACAAATAAAGTGTTCCTCTTTATAACATTAGTATAGAAGTATAAATAAGCTGAAGAGTTTGTTTGTTTGCTTGAACGCTCAGGAACTACTGGTCCGATTTGAAAAATTCTTTCAGTGTTAGATAGCCCATTTATCGAGGAAGGCTATAGGCTATATATTAGTCCCGTACTCCTACGGGAACGGGAATCACGCGGGTGAAACCGCGCGGCGTCTGCTAGTAACTAAATATTTCAATAACCACGGTCAGCTTAAAAATTTAGTGCGTCATTTCTAACAGTTATAATTGACACATTTTGTACTCAACTGTCATACATTAGAATAAACTAATGAGTCAAATACACCGTTATATACGACTCCACACTTGTTATTCCGGTCTGAAGATTGCTGATGATTTTAGACTAGTTTCATCAAAACGGTGTATCCTAATGAAATACATCGCGTCATGTAGTATTTTTTTATTCTATGACAAGTCAGCTCTTGACTGCTATCTCACCTGATGTGAATTTAACGGCCTCCGTGGCGTAGTGGAATACGTGGATTTATGAGACGGAGGTCCTGCGTACGATCCCAGGCTGGGCCGATTGAGGTTTTCTGATTTTTTTTTCTTTTTCTGAGATGGAACCGGGTTTACTTGGAAGAGGTACAACAATATTCTTCCCATACCTCTGATAGTTTCTACGCGGCATCGCGTATTTAGCGTTCTGGTAGAACGCTAAATCGCTTGGCGGTACGTCTTTGATAAACCAAAGTGTATCACCAGACAAGACCTCAATTTTCTAAATTAAATGAAATGTTATGTATAATAATTTATATTTTATTAATATTAAATATTGATTTATATGATTGGCTAATTAAATATATCAATGTTATAAAGAATAAAAAAAAACATTTTATTTTTTTACGTCTTGTTAAAATTTGTGTAGTTAGTTATAACATAATGTTGTTAAATATATCTAACTATTATGAAATTGTTATTGTTCCTTAAATTTGGTAAAATACTTTTATTTTTTTAGTTTAATTCTATTTTCATTTAACATTTAACTTTAGTTTGTTTATTGTTTTAAGTTAAAATACGTTATCAACCATATACGGCTCACTGCTGAGCTCGAGTCTCCTCTCAGAATGAGAGGGCTTAGGCCCATAGTCCACCACGCTGGCCCAATGCGGATTGGCAGACTTCACACACGCAGAGAATTAAGAAATTCTCTGGTATGCAGGTTTCCTCACGATGTTTTCCTTCACCGTTTGAGACACGTGATATTTAATTTCTTAAAATGCACACAACTGAAAAGTTGGAGGTGCATGCTCCGTACCGGATTCGAACCCACACCCTCCGGAATCGGAGGCAGAGGTCATATAGCCCAGTGGATAAGTTAAAATACAACAGTTATATGTCGCTGCGTGGTTATGTATATCCGTGGTGTCACCTGGATGAGGGTATCAGCTGAAAATCAGTGCTCCAGCAATTGGTTGGATCATCAAAATGCTGAGCTGGTACATATTTTCAAGGTTGTGCCAAAGATGACAGTGTGGTGTTTGATGCCTACTTCTGCTACTGGAGTTTGGGTCTTGTCTTGCTCAGGTGGTTGAGGCTGTGTCGGTGCTTCGGACAATATAAAAATAAACCTTTTTTCTTTCTTTCTTTTCTTTAAATTTTACGAAAAAATATTAGGAATGGGTACAATAGTGCAGAGGGCTCGAATTCCTGACCTCCCGGTGATAATTCCAGCTACAATTACTGAGCTATTCAGGCAGTTAAGTGGGTCCTATGTGGACAATAGTACCCATCAAAATCAACGCAGGAAGCTTATCCGTGGAGATGAAATTTCCACAAAGGTTCGTATAATCCGTGCGGCCACTAAGTCGGAATTTGTCGGGTTCACCCGGAGGGATTTAAAAGGGTACCTAAAGGGTCACTTTGGTCTTCCCGAATTTGTGGTCAACCGCTTGGTCAAACATAATTTTAGCCCCAAGTTACGGAGACGATAGATACTAAGATTTTGGGCCAGATTCGACAGTTAATTTTCATTAAAAAAAAAAAAAAAACTCCAAAGACCGATTCGGATGGCGTAGGTTCGAATCCGGTCCGGGATATGCACTTCGAACTTTTCAGTTGTGTGCATTTTAAGAAACTAATTATCACGTGTCTCAAACAGTGAAGGAAAAACACTGTGAGAAAACCTGTATACCTAAGAACTTTCTTAATTCTCTTGGTGTGTGAAGTCTACCAATCCGCATTGGGCCAGCAGGAGACTCGTGCTCGGCAGTGAGCCGAACATGGGTTGTCAATGACGAAAGTTACATTCAGCGACTACACTAGTTTTATTATCACTTGGGTAGTGCTTAATTTACACCATACAAGCTCTTTCTACAATCGCAAACGCTTCGAAAACTAGAAAAATGTATGGGAACGACAGATCTTGATCACGAGACCTGTCGATAGCAAATGTCATTTCCATACATTTTTAACCGACTTCCAAAAAGGAGGAGGTTCTACGTTCGGCTGTATGTATGTTTTTTTTTTTTTTTTTTTTTTATGTATGTCCAGCGATAATTCCGTCATTTGTGGACCGATTTTGAAAATTCTTTTTTTGTTTTGTAGGGTTTACTTCCAGGGTGGTCCCATTTTTTTCATGTCAGGATCTGATGATGGCATCCTGGAGAAATTGAGGGGAACTTTCGAAAGTTGTAGAGACGGCTAGTACGTTTGTTAGTGTTTCCATAAGGTATTTTAAACCACTACAACTTTATGAAGGTTTGGAGTTGGTCTGATGATGGAGCCGAAACACAGACGATGGAACTCGTCAAGGATTTACAGCAGTCACCTTTTGTTTGGGATTGATTAATTTGTATTGATCAGTACTTTCCACCTATATGGGTTGTGACTGTATTAAGGGTCTGGTGATGAAGACGAGGGACTGTGAAGAGAACTCCTCGACGGTTCACAGTAGCTACCTTGTGTTTGGACTTGATAAATTTGTATTGATGAGAACTTACCACCTAGGTGGATTGTGACTGTATTAAGGGTCTGATGATGAAGACGAGGGACAGTGAAGAGAACTCCTCGACGGTTCACAGTAGCTACCTTGTGTTTGGACTTGATAAATTTGTATTGATGAGAACTTTCCACCTAGATGGATTGCGACTGTATTAAGGGTCTGGTGATGAAGACGAAGCACACTGAAGAGAACTCCTCGACGGCTCACAGTAGCTACCTTGTGTTTGGTCTTGATAATTTTGTATTGATAAGAACTTTCCACTTAGATAGGTTGTGACACGCAGTGGGTATGCTAACACTAAAAATAAAAAAATAAAAATTTTAATAAAAAAAATTCAACCGACTTCCAACTCAAAAAATAACTTTAACTAAAAAGCAAAAAATAACATCCTACCTATGTGCTACCTTCTGATCAGTTTGAAGGCGGTGCCAAGCCAGTGTCGTGTTTTAATTAAAGCTGTTTCTGGAATAACCACAGAAGTTTTGTAGTTTAAACGTATTTAATTAAAACATCACTGGCTTGGCACCACCTTCAAACTGATCAGAAGGTAGCACATAGGTAGGATGTTATTTTTTGCTTTTTAGTTAAAGTTATTTTTTGAGTTGGAAGTCGGTTGAATTTTTTTTATTAAAATTTTTTCTAGTTTTCGAAGTGTTTGCGATCGTAGAAATAGAATCGACGCGCCGCTTGGCTACAGTTGCAGGTGTTAGCTTCATATGGCCAGTATTCCCCATGGGTTAGACGGGTAGATAACTGGTGGGTCAAAGAGTGGGTAATGGGTCGTAAACTCGCTATAAAAGTTGCATCTTGCTATAAATCTTGCTGACAATTACATCCCGGCAGTAAAAATACAATGTATTTTTATCTACCAAGTTGTATGCTTAGAACGGCTACCAAGTCCTAAATACATTTGTATGTACATTTCTATTAGAACATTACTGTCTAGGCAGGAAGTAAAGAAATTTATGGCTGAAAATAATTTCTGATGTGATTTTAAGTAGGTATATATACATTTCAATAAAGCTGTTTCCTAATGACTTGACTAATATATTTATTAGGCTTACGAGGAAACCAATAAAACGGTTGTATTTAATTGCAGAATATAAAACTTAGATATCTATACTAATATTATAAAGAGGTAGAGTACCTACTCTTTATTATCAACCTATTGAAGTGGACAACAAGTCAATAATTGACAAAGTATAATCTACATACTATATGATAGCCACCAGTAAGCACCGGATGACATTTGTAATTTGCATCATAGTATGTGGATGACATATTATCAATTGTTTTTTTTTATTATTTGATATAAAGACCAAAATAAGAAATAGGCCAGCTGATCAAAATTGAGATTCTATGTAAAAAATGTCATCCGATGTCTACTGACAACCGTGTGTGTATATCATAGAGTAGGTCAATGACATTGGCTAGTTGATATTATGATTGTTGTTAACAATAGGCTTTACGGAATACGAATCATGCGGTTGATATTGATCAGCTGTTAATTCTATTAGGTAGCTAACTTAGCTTAAAATAAGTGAAATTAGACGGTCTCCGTGGCGTGGTATGCGCGGTGCATTTACAAGACGGAGGTCCTGGGTTCGATCCCCGACTGGATTGATTGAGGTTTTCTTAAGGTCGAGGTCTGGCTGGTGGGAGGCTTCAGCCGTGGCTATTTACCACCCTCCCGGTAAAGACGTATCGCCAAGCGATTTAGAGTTCCGGTACGATTTCGTGTAGTTAGCCCGCTTCCATCCAAGATTGCATCATCACTTACCATCAGGTGAGATTGTGCTCAAAGGAAAACTTGTAAAGAAAAAGAAATTGATTGACTGGCCCTATTTTGGGCCGCAGATTGTCGTCTTCCAATCTTCAAACTTCAAAATGCTATCAAGTCGAGGTAAAATAGTAACTTAAGTTATAATAAGTTAAAATAAAAAAAAATCCTGATCCGGTTATTGTCCGCTCTAGATTTATTTTCGAAAAACCTGTTCCCCAATTAAACAGGTTTCTGCATGTGCCGTGAATATATTATCATGAGATATCATCATGAAAAACGACTTCCCATTGCAATCGATCTTCTAAAATATGAATCGTTATTTAAATAACTAGTAATTAAATGTTTAGCAGTAAAAAAAAATTGAGAGCTATTATAGCCCAGTGGATATGACCTCTGCCTCCGATTCCGGAGGCTGTGGGTTCGTATCTTTGTACTTTTCATTTGTGCGCATTTTAATTAATTAAATATCACGTATCTCAAACGGCGAAGGAAAACATCGTGAGGAAACCTGCATAATGCGTGTGTGAAGTCTGCCAATCCGCATTGGGCCATCGTGGTGGACTATGGCCACTCATTCTGAGAGGAGACTCGAGCTCAGCAGTGAGCCGAATATGGGTTGATAATGATGACGAGTAAAAAAATTAGAAACATATTTTGATTTTTTTATACAATAATCATAAATTTTATACACTCGTCATCATCCTATATCTAAGGGGCCAATGCAAAGCTGATGACTTCTTTACTAACGGGGTTTTAAGCCCACCATGCTGCTCCAATTAGGGTTCGCGGCTTTTACGTTTGATTCCGAAACCACCGCAATTTTTTCAATTCCCTACTGAGAATGCTAACTAAAAATTTAGAAGTCAATATTGCTTCAGTTAACACGGCTTGTATTTAATTTTTAAATACATATAATTATAATGAAGAATAATATAATATACCAATACTGAGCAGAAGTTTTAATAGTTCATCTTGCATAGTAAAATACCGGAACCTGCTATGAATCCGATAGCGATTGCCCAATCGCAATTGCGCCAGAGCCTAAGGTTCATTCGCACTCAATATACAGGAGGTAGCAAAAAATACATATTGATGATTATTATGAAAGTTCTATTAATATTATTTATTTATAAAAAATATATTTATTTATTTTATTTGGAAAATCAACAGCTGAAGCAATGTTAATACATATCAACAATTTAACATTTATCATCATCGAGATGATATCATCTCGATGATGATAAATGTTAAATTGTTGAAAATTAAGATTACATTAGATTAACAAATATAATTCGATAAATACATCTATCACCTAAATTGAAATAAAATAAAATAGTTATAAGACATAACTACGTCGTCTAGGTAAATATTATAAAGTTCATATAAAATCATACATGAAAAAGTAAAGCTTCAGTATTAATAAAAAAATACATCAAGCAGTTACTGCGTTTGAGGTGAACAAAACACCATACATTCTAAATTCCGACTCCTATAATAAAATTAAAGAAATGTTTACTCAAAATGTTTCAGTTCATGTATTTTTACTAACATCCTGCGCACGAACGAGTTGGAGCGGTCAGCGAGTTGTTTATTTGGCGCGGACTAATGAAGCGTTCGCAAACTGTGCTAAATAAATATATGAGCCGCAGACAGTTCTGAAGTATCCGAACTCCGAGTACACAAACTATTTTTGAGTACGATTTATATGCAGTACTTTTTTATATGCAACTTTGTTTCATGTGCAACTTTTGTTTTGCGTGCAACTTTGTGTGATCACATTGTGTACCGTGACTTTGTTTTCGTAGTTTTGGTATTTTCTGGATAACTTTTTCCTTGCGTCCTATTTAAATGAAACAAAGTTTAAGGCTGGCTATCCGTGGAAGTTAAATGTGTATAATGGGACTCAGTTGATTGTTTAAAAGTAGTGCTTGAAAAATAAACAGAAAGTCAGACATTTCTGAAATAGATCTTTGACGTCTAAGTTTTGTACCTAAGCCACTTTTATTTAAATAAATATTAACATAACTTTATAAATAATTAGCGGACGCCCGCGACTTCTTTGGCGTGGAAATCAATATAAACTTTCAACCCCTATTTTGCCACTTTAGAGGTTGAAGTTTAAACAATCTTGAATCACATTATATTTCGTATTTTTTTATCGATTTCTGAACAATTTTTAAAAACTCTAACTCTAAAAACCGAGGACATTCTATACAAACCAACAACCCCTATTTCACCCACTTCTATTTTTACTTTAGGATCAAAAAGTACCCTATGTTTTGCTACAAGGTCCTATTTACCATTGTATCAAAATTCTTGATCGGTTGAGCCGTTTCGCCGTGAAAAGGCTAAAATTAATATGTATGTATAATTAATATGTAAAAGAAAAAAAATCCTAACGAATAAAAATAAATCATGTTTTAAAAAATTGGCAAATATTAAAAAAAATCCTTAAAAGTATTTACAAGTATAAAAAAAAGAATCAACCTGTAAATCTTATTTCTGTTTCAATCGCATCGTGCGACAATGAATTCCTGCGGTTTCGATATTTTTTCACAGCATCTATTTCTTATCTTGTATTATCTTAGAAAACCGCAAATAAAAAGTGACAAAAAGAAGACCACCATCTCTGTGTAAAGGCCGTGGGAACGATTTTGGAAATCCGATACCAGCGGATGTGTGGACATGATCAAAAGACAACGATGGAGGGTCTTTAGATCAACTTTAGATGAAAGGAAAAGTAGACGAAGATATCGAATTAAAAAATGTAGTTATACGCAATCTAAAAGTATGAGCCGTGATAGCCCAGTGGATATGACCTCTGCCTCCGATTCCGGAGTGTGGGGATTCGAATCTGGTCCGCGGCAAGCACTTTCAACTTTTCAGTTGTGTGCATTTTAAGAATTTACATATCATGTGTCTCACACGGTGAAGGAAAAACATCGTGGAGTTTGCCAATCCGCATTTTGCGAGAGTGGTGGACTAAGACTTAACCCCTCTCATTCTTAGATTCTCCTCGAACTCAGCAATGAGCCGAATATCTATACTAATATTATAAAGAGAAAAACTTTGTTTGTATGTTTGTTTGTAATGAATAGGCTCAAAAACTACTGGACTGATTTTAAAAATTCTTTCACCGTTCGCAAGTTATATTATCCACAAGTAACATAGGCTAAATTTTATTTAGGAAAAAAATAGGGTTCCGTAGGATATTTGGGTTTTTTGGTCACAAGGTATAAAAAATCAACCAGAAAAGTTAGGTACGGTAGGGGTAGGGGTAGGGTAGGGGTAGAGGTAGGGTAGGAGTAGGGTCGGGGTGGGGGTAGGGTAGGGATAGGGTAGGGGTAGGATAGGGGTAGTTTAAAGTTTACATTGAGTTTCACGCGGACGAAGTCGCGGGCGTCCGCTAGTGGGTTGATAAAGACGATAGGTTCGTAATACATCCTCAGGGTATGCAGTGAATTTTTGTAACTATTACTACTATCGTGGGCATTATTGTACAAAATTTTAATAAAACAAGTTAAAATTAACAATTTAATTGTAATTATCGCTACCTTCTGCTTACGAACCTATATGAAGGATAAATTTTCCATTTTGTACAATTTGTATGTACAGAGACTACCCTATTTAAAAGCCTTATGCACGCCTCTGGTACCTGTCCTTACTATGTTATAAACGACAGTTTTCCACTCAATATCAGATAGACGATCAACTGTTTCCGCCAACTATGTATAAAAATAATGACTTGAAAAAAAACGCGTGCGTCTTATGATGCACGTATGGGTGAGAGAAAGGGAAGCCAAACAGGGTAAACCGATTCGTTACGCGTTACGTTACGAAGCGGTTTATTTACCACCCATAAGAAGGTATTACTTTAATAAAAACACTTTACCAACCAATTCGTCTTCCTCCAAAGCCCTCATCAGCTCATAGTAAAGCATCTCCGCCTCCTTCGATATCACCACCTTTTCACCTTCACAGCAGTTGATCTCGCACGCCAAATCCGTTTGGAGATGCATGTTTATTGTTTTGTTTACACTTCACTTACACATCAACTCTTTGTTCACTTCACTTTACCATACACTTCATGTCACTTTTTCAATCACATTGTCAGTTATTGTTTATATTGTAAGTATAGTTTTATTTTATATCATGAATTAACTGCAGACGATCAAATTGTTAGAAAAACTATTTGATTTGACAAAACGGTTGATAGTCAATGGGGTGGGTACCTTAACTACTCAGACCAATTATAGAAGGACCTGTATTGCACTCATAATCACAAACAAAATTGTTTGTCATTTTCTGAGAAAAAACGAGCTTAGATTTGGTACATATCTTATACTAAACTAGAAGTTTTTGTCCATTTTTTACACAATTCAATTACACAAAAAGATATTTTTACGGAGCTCTTTAACCGACGAACATGATTACAACTATATATTTAACATCGATTCTATAGAGACAGCTGTTGAACCACCACTCCTCGGTGATGAGTCCAACTGCCCTTACCGTTGAGCTTTGAGGCTGTATATAAATAATAAGATGGTGGTGACGAATTTTCAAAAGACAAACGATAATTCTTTATAATAATTTTCTAGATAAAAATACATTTGTACTGATCTGAAAAACTGGCTTAGAATAGCTTAGCGTATGCAAACTTCCTGGATTACTTTATTCATGCGAAAAAACATATGTAAAAAACATTTATTGGTTTGTTACAATATGTTAATCAATCAATCTTTATTTTGCCAGAATATGGTATTAATTGTTATTATAAGTAGCTAATATTTAATAAGTTTCTAATTTGAGTACAAACACACGTCACAGTCTTTTATTATATACTTAATTCCTTAACCCTACATCCAGTAGCCACAAATCTTGGACTTTGCTTGGTGTTTTTCTCTCTACCACGCGATGGACCCGGCACCTGCACTGTGAATCCATGGAATGCCAAGATATTCCTCTCATCTCTCTGCTATATGTGCAGATAGTGTATAAATTGATTGAGAAATGCTCTAAAATACACTTTTAAGAAATTAGTTAACGCAAAAGTGGGCTCCAAGGCACAGAAGTTCCAAGAAATTTCAACACTTCAACGACAACTTTTGTCACTTTGACACACTTAAAGGACCTCTTGCGAAATAATATATTGCTCAATTTTTGTCGCCACTGTCAAGTAGGTGGTTGTTATTATCAAAATTGCTTAAAAAGATTGCCTGATTTTATCATTGCCTTGTAAATGTATTAAGAATTTATTTTTATTATGTTGAAATATTTTGAAACGGTTGAGGCTCGATAAATTCAGTGCCTTAATGGCATAATTGTGTTGGTTTAAATGGCAAGTGTTGGTTTCAATCCCGTATTAGGTTCGGAAAATATTAATTCGAAATTGGCTTGAATCAACGACGTAAATAGGTAGGTACAATATAATGTCGTTGGCTTGAATCGTCTCTCAACTTAGTAACCTACCGTACAAAAAGTAGGTACAGCTGATTTACCCAATAACCACGTTGGCATCTGTGATTGTCACTATTAAATGATATACCAGTAAACCGATACAAATTTTGAAATAAAATTTAAAGAGACAAAGTAGATCCTGCAATTTTTTTTTTAATTTCAGTAGGACTATTTGAATTCACCGCTATCTCTCTCTGTCTAACACGATACTATAGAAAGAGAAAGATCCAGGACTTCAGTTCGGCTAATTTATTAGATAAATTGAAATGTCAATTTGCACTGACATTTAAACCTTAACTGGAAAATTATTTTGAATTTCGAAATCGATGTATTGAGGTTATCGTAATCGTGAATAGCAAATGCTAAGTGAATGAACCTACTCACTGATTGACTGAAGTGATGAATGAATGATTTATCCATATCATGGATTCAAATGATTTGCATCATTTGGTTAAGGGGCTAGTTTTGGATCAATAATATTTGATTTGGTTCATTGAGATCGTCACCGACATACCTTAACGAGTTGCGAAACTGAAGTGGTAGTGGGTGGGGTCCATCGTCCAACGGTTTCTTCGAACCACATAGTTCCAATGGACGTTGGGTCCCAAAGTGCTGGAATGACGACCCCGCACTAGAAAGCGCAGTGTTGGTCGATCCTCCGACGACCAGGTGGACTGACGACATCAAGCGAGTCGCAGGGATTCGCTGGATGCAGGTGGCTCAGTATCGTGATGTGTGGAAGTCCCTACATGAGGCCTATTGTCTTTCAGTGGACGTCCATCGGCTGATATGATGATGATGATTGAGATCGTAGGGATTTTTACCTACAGATTTTTTTTTATTCAACACAAATGAAGTCTTGGGTTCATCATCATCCTTACTTACTAGTGGACGTTCACTGCTGGACATAAACTGTTGTAAGTAAGATAAACATTAACTCTTGTGTCAGTTGTAGGTAAGTGGATTTAGAATTATCATAATATTATAATATTTTTTTTTATTCTCTACAAGTTAACCCTTGACTACAATCTCACCTGATGGTAAGTGATGATGCAATTTAAAATGGAAGCGGGCTAGCTTGTTGGAAGGAGGATGAAAATCCACACCCCTTTCGGTTTCTACACGACATCGTACCGGAACGCTAAATCGCTTGGCGGTACGTCTTTGTCGGGTGACACCGAGGGTGGTAACTAGCCACGGACGAAGCCTCCCACCAGCCAAAAATATGTAAGCGTGTTATGTTTGCATCGAGTATTATCTTTAATAAGGTAAGTCAAATAATTGTAGGGGGTTTTGCAAACTAATAATAAAAATTGCTAATTTAAAGTAAGTACTTAGTTAAAATATTTTAGATAATATTGCCGCGATGAAAATAGTTTGGCAAGTCGAGCACATTTAAGGCAATAAAGTACAGGCTAAGACAAATCAGTGCAAGCCCCTTGCGGGCTAGATCCTCTGGGACTCTGCCAACACTCGGCTATTATTACATTGCTCCCAAAGTGGATATTATTTTGAGTCTTACTCATGGCTTGTTAAGTTGATATTATTCATATGGAGATTTAAATATCTAATTTGACAGATCTATCGTCGTCATCAACCCATATTCGGCTCACTGCTGAGCTCGAGTCTCCTCTCGGAATGAGAGGGGTAAGGCCAATGGTCCAACACGCTGGCCCAATGCGGATTGGCAGACTTCACACACGCAGAGAATTAAGATAATTCTCTGGTATGCAGGTTTCCTCACGATGTTTTCCTTCACCGATTGAGACATGTGATATTTAATTTCTTAAAATGCACACAACTGAAAAGTTGGAGGTGCATGCCCCGGACCGGATTCGAACCCACACCCTCCGGAATCGAAGGCAGAGGTCATATCCACTGGGCTATCACGCCACATGACAGATCTATAAGTAGATCTATCCATTTCCGCTAGGTATGTTGTGAAAAGGATAGCTTTACTTTCAACACAGCCCAACCGGCTATGAAATAACTGTCAAGAAATTCTCAGTACAACTTTCAGTTTGAAGTTGGGAATAGACTATTTGACACTTTTTTTTAAATGGTATAAATTGTTCATTATCGTTCTACTAGATTGAAAAAAAAAATCATATTTTTTTGAGACGTGATTAGGTAAGTAAATGAAAATTTTAGTTTTTATTATTTTCACAATACGAGCTACAAGCCTCAGCGATGACGGTCTATATTTCAACTGTTTCATGACGTCACTATAACAAATCCCTTAAAAGAGAACGTTTGACGAAAATATTACTTAACAATTAGTTTGACGTTTAGACATCACTTTCGTAGTGTGTTAGTGACGTCACAAAATGGCCGACAGCGTTTTTGACGTTTGGAAAATTTTAATAAATACGTGGTATTTAAATTAAGTATTAAGTTTTTTTTTGTATTCTTTACAAGTTCACCCTTGACTGCAATCCCACCTGCTGGTAAGTGACGATGCAATCGAAGATGGAAGCCTCCCACCAGCCAAAAAGTAAGTATTAATTAGTAAATCCTTAACTTATTAATATTGATATATTTCGGACCTTAGATACATCAAAGTTTCGGACCCTTATTCCATGTACTACACAAAGTTAATATTGTTTATATTAAACTAGCTGACGCCGCGCGGTTTCACTCGCGTGGTTCCCGTTCCCGTAGGAATACGGGGATAATATATAGCCTATAGCCTTCCTCGATAAATGGGCTATCTAACACTGAAAGAATTTTCAAATCGCACCAGTAGTTCCTGAGATTAGCGCGTTCAATCAAACAAACAAACAAACAAACAAACTCTTCAGCTTTATAATATTAGTATAGAAGTATAGATTTGATATGAGTCAACTACCCTATTTGATAGTGTTATACTACCGTGCCTCACGTTTTAAGCCATTGGTTCATTTATTTTCGTCACAAAACCTTAGAACTGTTGTATATTAAGAAGTGACTAAAACGTACCAAACTTAAGTTGTCTACTATATTTACCTACAACTGACAAACTTTTTAGCTTTTTAGCTTTTTAGCTTGTCAATATATATATAACAGAATAGTATATGTAAGACAAAATATTAATTTGTACAAACGAAAAGGAGATTTAAACCCACGTCTTACTAGACACGGGCATAAGTTAGTTATTTCTGCATATCGTCTCCAAAGAGTAAAAAAATCTTTTGTAGGTTTGGGTGTACTCTTCTATAACAAGATCCCCAAGACTGTGATGGATCTGCCAATGCATAGCTTTAAGCAATGTGTTAAAAAACATTTACTTAGTCGAGGTTACTACAACATTGATGAGTTCCTTAAAGATAAAAGCGCTTGGAGGCCATTGGATCAGCTTCCACCTTCACACAGGAAATAAAACTATAAGAAATTGTAATTGTTATCAATTGTAAATTATAATACTGTATGACTTTTTCAAAAGAGCAACTGTTGAGTTTCTTGCCGGTATCTTCTCAGCAGAACCTGCCTTCCGAACCGGTGGTAGAATCTTTACAAATAGTCAACTGACGTGTCAAAAGTGCTTGTAAACTGAGCCTACTTGAAATAAATGATTTTTGATTTTGATTTTGAGCTTTTATAAAATAGAAGATGTGACCACCGCTGGCTGTCACTCTATTCGGACTTCATAGCAATTAAAAAGTTAAACACAACACACGCAAATTATTTACGAATGTGTGCATTTCTAAAGGGAAGCGTTCACGTAATTAGTTTAGCATTTCGCACCCGGAAACGGCGCAAACGGTCCCAACTTAGTCCAACGCTGGCTAAATTAGTGAACGCTTCGAAGTTGGCGCCAACGACACGGCAATGTATAAACAAATTGCAGTGTCGGCGCGAATTACGCGCGCATTCATCCTCGGCGCCCGAGTTACCAGTTTTGCCCACAATTTAATTTATGGAGTCAGTAAAACTACAGTATTTTGAACAAACTGTTATATTTAACTTGCGTGTAACAATATAAATTTAAATATGTATTTCGCATGTTATTTCCAACAAATGTAATATCAGTTGTTCAGGTTTGAGTGTTCCAAATAAATTTCCAGGATAGATTAAATTTAAATACAATTGAAGGTACATAGTGATGTCATCATTATGTACCCATATTTGGCTCACTGCTGTGCTTGTCTTCTCTTAGAATGAGAGGGATTTAACCAATTGTCCACCACGTCCAAATGCGGATTGGCAGACTTGACACACGCAGAGAATTAAGAAAATTCTCAGGTATGCAGGTTTCCTCACGATGTTTTCCTTCACCGTTTGAGACACGTGATATTTAATTTCTTGAAATGCACACAACTGAAATGTTGGAGGTGCATGCATCCGGACCGGACTCGAACACACATCGGAATCGGAGGCATAGGTCATATCCATATATATATGGATGAATGTTGTGCCGATTCATTGTTTATTAAATTTGACTACCTACACTCTTAATTCAGGATATTCAAATCATGGAATTTCTGTCCAACGAATTCCTAATCCAAAAGTTTCCTTTAAGTTTCTAAATTCGACGCGTATATTTTTTTTCATGTATGAACTGCTCAGTAAAAGGTCATGCGTCTTTTTACTGAGCAGTCTGATTTTAATAATTCCTTTTTTAATTGAAGGGAAATTGAAATATTTCGAAGTTGGTCCCATATAAATTTGAAATAGAAGATTTTTAACCGAGGGTGGAAAGAATCAATTCCCGAGGTATTTAGACGCACGAGCGTAGCGAGGTCGGCTAAAGTCCGAGTAGGAATTGTTTAGTTTATTTTTTTGACGCATTCTAGGCTTACCGAGGGAGGAAAGTAGGTGACAAGAGAAATACAAACACTAGAAGGACATTTATATAATGTAGATCTAATAAAGAGCCTATCAACCTCGGCCGACTTGGCAGTGAATGGGGATCTATCACCAAGTAATTCCAGTCATTTACATTCAGTCTCTATTTCGTACAATATTGTTATTACCCTTTTGGAAGGACACGATTTCTAGAACCTAGTCTCTAGCATCATTTAATGGTAGGCGTCCACTTATCCGCATCGTACATATCGGACACATCGCATCAAACTGATTTTTAATTTAAGCCCTCATTATGCACGAGAGCTTTTTTTAACGGATTTTAAAAAAGCGTTCAAATACAACAAATGCATTCTCAAGTAGGTATGTGTTTTACGACAGCGTTTTTAAAGCACGACGCTTTTTTTCGAGCAGTGTTGCATTTTCAATTTTAGGGGTTGGAAATAGAGCTACATTTGACTTAACGCTTTTTTAACGTCCAATAAAATGATTCTCGTGCGAATGAGGGCTAAAACGGTACGGAACGGTAGATAAAAAATGACAGGCCTCCACTGATCCGCTTCGGTAATATTCTTATTATATAAAATCATACAAGTTTCAAAAAAATTTTATACACTTAAGTATTTTAACCTGCAATAATTAGTTTTAAAATTCCATGGTCATTGCCTTTTGGTAATTGAAAACTTAAGTTTTCACAATTATTTTTAACGACCTTCAATTTTCAGACCGACAGTTTTCATAATTATTTTCTAAGTATTCTTCAAACTTTTATCTTATTACTAACTAACTAACTAAGCGAACTAATAGCATTTTCCGATTAAGTTAGTAAAAAATAGAAGTCTCAAAATGGTGGTAATAGAAAAGAAACCCAGCACCGCCATTAGATATTAATGCCGCCATTCAATATTTTCCATTTCGTTTCAAGAAAATACACTGTTCCTAGTAAACCGAGCAGAAAGTGAGTTTCGTTTGAAACGCGAGTGAAAATAAATCGGTCGACATTTGAGACGGCCTGCCTTGAATAAAGATGGCCGCAGATTTGTATGCGCGTCGCGCGTAACTTTGCGCGGGAAAAATGACAGGACATCTGCTTTTTTATCTGTCACCGTGAGTCATGGCGCCATTTTTGCAGATGGACGTGAGTGTTGCGTTATGAATTTGAGTGCCACCCACATTTTTAGTTAGTATTGAAGTTATTTTAAGTTTTTTTTAAATTACAAGTGATTTGATTTGGTAATATCACTATCGGATCTTAATAATGACAAGGACCGACGGCTTGACGCGCTCCCTGAGGCACTAGGGTATAACAACATCGACTTCACAACTATATTGGAGAAAAAGTAATGCTCAATACTCCATAGTGTGACAATCGACCCAAGATCTCGTGATCCAAAACCACACAGATTTCAAGAGTTTCAAATAAAAAACAGGGCCTAAAAGAGGACTGTGGGTAAATTATGTAATCCATAGCCATAGGTTCTTACTATGATCTACATGATAACAAGGCTTGATTGGTCACAGCATTATACAATATTACAACACATAATCATCATGAAACGATTTGGTAGTGCTCGCCTAGGTCCGTGAACCGGTAAACTGAGTCACAAAGTAAACTTCCGCGCGAGTTTCAATACGCTCTCTGCACGTGAAAGTGACGCCCTACAATGTGCCATTGTGCCCTGAGACGTACCTAGCTGAGTGCTGTTTAGATATTTCCAGAGCTAAGTGTATCTATCTAGCACTTATGGTACTAATCTATGTATTCTACTAGCGAAAGGTAATTTGGCAAGAAGGTTATTTTGAGTTAACAGACCAGATTCAAGTGTAAGTCTAAGGGCGGACGAACTAGAAAACGCAGTGTTGGTCGATCTCCCACCAGGTGGACTGATGACATCGAGCGAGTCGCAGGGATTCGCTGGAAGCAAGAGGCTCAAGATCGTGATGTTTGGAAGTCCCTACAAAGACCTATTTTTTTTATTTTTTTTTATTCTTTACAAGTTAGCCCTTGACTACAATCACATCTGATGGTAAGTGATGATGGAGTCTCAGATGGAAGCGGGCTAACATGTTAGGAGGAGGATGAATATCCACACTCCTTTCGGTTTCTACACGACATCGTACCGGAACGCTAAATCGCTTGGCGGTACGTCTTTGTCGATAGGGTGGTAGTCACGACCGAAGCCTCCCACCAGCCAGATTTGGACCAATTAAGAAAACCTCAATCGGCCCAGCCGGGGATCGAACCCAGGACCTCCGTCTTGTAAGTCCACCGCGCATACCACTGCACCACGGAGGCCGTCGCCTATGTCTTGCCGTGGACGTCCATCGACTGATATGATGATGATAATGATGATGATGATGTTGATGATGAAGGAAGGCGGATCATTTATGTATCTAACGAATAAACTCAAAAATACTAGACCGATTTGAAAAATACTCTCACTGTACACTCAGCTACATTCTTAGGAAGTAACATAGGCCATATTTAATCTCTGTGTCTGGTAATGGTAAAATGACAAGCAAGTCAACGGCAATCGTCTACAGATCATCAAACGGATTTTAGTATTATTTGTATAGAAAGTGCGTCCTCATCGTACGCATCGCATCGAACGGATTTTATCTACCGTAACATTAAAAATCCGTTTGATGCGATGCGTCCAATACGTACGACGCGGATCAGTGGACGCCTACCATAAAGCACCTGATTGCAATCTCAATTCTCACTTCAACTAATACCTTGTAAAAGGTACAAGTTTATTTTACCCATACCTGTCTAAAAAGTACCACCTTTTGTAAAGACATCAGAGGGTCGTGACGATCGCGTGGACGTAAAGGCGAATTTCTAAGGAATTGAAACAGCGCCATCTATTGGCACTACTGCACAACTATTTCAATTCCATATAAATTCCCGTTTACGTTAACGCGATAGTAACAATGTGAAAATATTGAAATCTCACACTAGGCACCCAGACCACGAAAAGAGTACAGACGTTTCAAAAGATGTACAAACAGGGTTCATAAGGTCGTCGAAATGTGGACAGACAGGACAAATCAATCTTCGTTTCAGTTATTAGTAGTTATTGCGACCGGCTATCGTCCGATGCAATTGCATATATTAATCTATATTAATTGAGCAATATTGTTGCAATCTGTTAATTTGCTACTGCTACTAAATAGTCAAGGTGGAATAAATAAGCTACTAAATTGAGTTGACAACTTGATAATTGCTACAGAAGTTATCGACCTAAAGAAGAATAGACAGGAATAAACAGTGCCTGAAGAATAAAATGGGCTCAAAGTCACTCAGCGTGCGATGGATCGAGCTTCTTGGATTGAATGATTCTACCAAGGTCACCGACAGCTGAGCGAGTCATAAAGCTGAAGTGGCAATCGGTGGGGCATTTAGTTCGAAGCGCTGATGGACGTTGGGGTCCCAAGGTATGGCAACCCCACACCAGATAGTGCAGTGTTGGTTGACTCCCCCACTAGGTGGTGGAGTGTATAGGGAGCCGCTGGATCCAGCATCCATCCCTACACCGATACACTCGAGACCGCGTTCTTTGGAACTATGTCCAGCTATGGACGTCAATTGGCGAATAATGATGAATGGCGTTGATGATTAGTTTCGTTTGTCTTTCGCCCCAGAATAGCAAAGCACCCCAAAATAACGCCTGTTTCTATTCAAGATTTGGAAGAACTCCTTTTTTACATGTAAAACGTATAATATTAACAATAAAGCAATTAAATAGGAGGCTGATATATTTTTTAAATTGTCCTTGTAGAAAAGGAGTTTCGACTGGCTGCTCAAAAATAAAAAATAAGAAAAATATTTATTTTCACGGATATAAGAAAGATAAGTGCTAAGTGTTCTGTGATTATTATAATTGCTGTCCTGAATGATTGCTGGCAAACAAGAAATACCTATTAAGTAATATAAATTTAATTGCGAATCAACACGGAATATCTGTACTTATAATAAAACTGAAACAGGTCAAATTCTGTACATTGAAGATATTTTGAAAATTTTTGTTGGAGGGCATTATTCAATCGATACTGGAGCCAAAAATATTTTTTTTTCGACTTTTGTCTGTCTGTCTGTCCGTGCATTTGTTGACCGGGCATCACGCTGAAACTACTGAATGAATTCAAATGAAACTTAGCACGGTATATGACCATAATACGCAGAAGGTTATAGGATACTTTTTATTGCGAACATAAAAAAGGGGAAAATGAAATAGGGGTATAAAGTTTGTATGGAAAGCCCATCATTTTTAGAGTTACAATTTTAAAAATTTGTTCATAAATCATAAAAAAATTCAAGAATTTTGAAAATTCAATCCCTAAAGTGGTGAAATATTCCTTGAAAGTTTTCATTGATTTCCTCGCGGACGAAGTCGCGAGCGCCCACTAGTTATAAATATAAAAGCTTTATTAGTTTATTCCAATATCTAGTTACACCCAAATAGGCGCCGTATATTGATAACAGACAAACAGATATTAATAACAAACAAATAATAAATTAACCACTTGACACAATTTACTCTAATCCATCAGTATCACTGCACTATGTAAACCGAGCCGATACACAACTAAACGCCATGAGTAACTCTACACTGACATACGAAACGGGATCATTCGAGTCCCGCACAATAATCTCTCGACAAACAACGCAAAAACACGACCAGAAAAAAAATAAAACAAAAAAAAAAGCGAAGATCAAAACTGCAAGAATCCGATCGGCGTGCAAAAAGTTTGCAGACGAAAAAAAAACAGTTTACCGTTTAGAAATATAAAACGAAGTGTTAAACTAATGTTTGTGTATTTGTAAAAATTGGCGTTATTATCGCGAATATATAGGTTAATTAAAAACAAATGCGAAAGTGCAATGTTTTGATTAATTAATGTTTATTTATTCAATGTGGCGCGAGGCGCGATCGCGCGGGCGCCTGGCAGCCGGCCGCCATTACACTGGACGCGTCAAAATGCAAAAGCTATAGCGCGCCCTGCGCCGGCGCATGTATTTACATAATCGTTATTGTACTTGGTCCTGCCATACGTGGTCTCAGCGTAGTGTGGCGCCTGCAATTTATCGATAAAGCTCAAAGGTAGACTAAGAACAACAGAACGTAGACTCAAAGTCAAAGTTCATTTAATTCAATTAGGCTTAGTTTACAAGCACTAACGTCAGCACTACCGTATATGGTAGATCGCTTTAGCTTTTTATTTACGTACTAAGAACGATCAAATAACACATTGCCCGATTGATAGGTACTAGACGTCTCGATAACGAATGAATGAACGTCATTTCTATACATTTGTAATTTTCGAAGTTTTTCGTAAGTTGTTGTAGAAAGAGAATTTTGGAAATTTTAAATAGAGTTTTATGAAACCCTTACTGAAGTAAGCGAAGTTTCGAAAATATACTTGTTACAATATAGTTTAAAGTTTTTTACCACATTAGGATCAAAACTCAATCTAATATTTCAATATTTTTGATGTAAACAGTATGCATGTTATTGTATTGGTTGTTCATGCAGGAATATAAAAATACGAGCTTGCTTCCTTCCTTGTACGTAATAACCTATGTACCTCTAATAAAATAATTATGCAAATCTCTACACAATATCCATAAAGTTGAATTATCATATAAATTGATTAATATCTACGTAATATACATTATAAGAAAGTAATTATAGTAAATACATAATATTGTTTATTATTCAGTAAAAGTACAATAATAATAATCTTTTTATTTGCTTAACAATGAGTTAAATTTTTGGGTTTAAATTAAAACCAAAACTCTTAATTATGAAAATTATAATAAAAGTATTTACTTTACTAATAGATAATTTACACCAATTAATTAATTCTAGCTAACGCTCAGGCAACTATGACCGTAATTGCAAGATTTTGTTAAAATTGTGTTGCCTGCCACGGGATCTCTACATAATCAATCTTATACACAGCTTTTTTTTACTTATTTATACGCTTTATTTGTGAGAAAACAAAAAATATAACAATTAATTAAGAAAATAAGAAGTAAGATACAAAAAGGTGACCTTATAGTTTAGCTCGCTTTATAGGGACCTTTTCCAGGCAATCTCAAGTTCAGAAAAATATTAGATTGAAGTATTATGGTAGTTCATATCGATAAAGTTTTTACATCCCTTTTTAAGAGTCGCTAAAGACAGAAGCAGTGATTCTGCGACACAAATAAACAATGAGGGGTATTGTTTTTTTATCGACATCTCAAATAAGAGCTTTTTTAATAAGAGGGGTGGTTTGATGCGGGTTGAGAGTGGTTATGAAATGAATATACAAAAAAAATGTATAGCCATGCCATCAAAGTATGCAGGTTCATTAAACTCATGGTATAAAAGTATATTTAGAAAAATAACATAACATTTTTATAGACTTGTCTCTATTTGATGTTATTTTTATACTATGAATATACCAAGAGAAGTCTGCGACTTTGTCCGAGTATCCATTTAGTAATTTAAAAGATTAGTGAGATAAATAGACAGACAAAAATTGATATTTTTATGGACATTTTTTTTATGACACTCCCTTTAAAATTTTTGAAATTATAGTCACTACCACCACGAAAGAGCGGCGATAGCCCAGTGAATATCTAACTACGATTTCGGAGTGTGTGGGTTCGAATCCGGGCATACACTTTTCAGGTGTGTGCATTTTAAGTAATTAAATATCACGTGTCTCAAACGGTGAAGGCAAAACATTGTGAGGTAACAACCTGCATACCAGAGAATTTTCTTAATTCTCTGCGTGTTGAAGTCTACCAATCCGCATTGGGTCAGCGTGGTGGACTATTGGCCTAACCCCTCTCATTCTTATAGGAGACTCGAGCTTAGCAGTGAACTGCAATCTGTAATGGTCATCAAGATTTATCAAGTGTTGATGATAATGATCGGGACGGTTCAACTTGCTCTTCGAGGCACGGGGTCACCAACTTGCTCTGGGCTGTTTAATATTTCAAAAGAATATTTCAAAAGCCGAGTATTTCCTAGGCTGCAATCTAACCCAGGATCTCATGATCGAAAGACTTACTGGAGACCTCATTAGGTTGTTCAATATTTCAAAAGAAATAAGAATTAAAAGCCGTGTATATCATAGGCCAATCTGGGAATCGAACCCAGGATCTCATGATCAAAATACTGATTGGGTTCCTCATTATCCAAAGACTAATAAGTAGGTACGTCATTGGTATTTATTGCAAGCAAACATTTGCAGGCCGACTGTACTTAAAGCATTATAATCAGTTGTATGTACGTATGTTTATGTGTATTATGCTTGCCACCCACGGTCCGATTTACTCACATGCCTGCATCGCTGCCGGCATGACGTCTAGTAAAACTTATTGTGTGTTGGGGTCGCGATTTTAACTTCAAGTAGAGCCGGTCGTTCACATCGCGACTTACACACGATAAGTTTTTTTGAGACGTCATGCCGACAGCGTTGCAGGCATGTATCGGACCGTGAAAGTGTAGAAGAGTCATAATTTATCAACCCGCGGCAATGGAACTATGTGATGAGTCAAAGCTCCATATCCTCTCTCCTAGGCCATTGAAATGATGATAATGATGGAGCCTGGACTGATATTATTATTGAACCAGTAGTATAGTTTATTACTAATAATAGTCTATAGTATCATCACTATCAATCCATATTCGGCCCACTACTCAGCTCGAGTCTCCTCTCAGAATGAGAGGGGTTAAGCCAATAGTCCACCACGCTGGCCCAATGCGGATTGGCAAACTTCACAAACGTAGAGAACTAAGAAAGTTCTCTATGCAGGTTTCCTCACGATGTTTTTTTTCACCGTTTGAGACACGTGATATTTAATTTCTTAAAATGCACATAACTGAATAGTTGGGTTGGCCTGGACCGAATTCGTACCCACACCCTCCAGAATCGGAGGCAGAGGTCATTCATATCAACTGGGCTATCACGGCACTCTCTAATAGTATAGTAGTATAGATTTTTTTAATTAGTGTTGGTCCCGATTTTATGCCGGCTGCGCTGCAGGCATGTGGGTACATTTGATCGTGTGTGGCTAGCATCAGTGCGTGTTGTGTGTATGGGCAGGATGCTAACAAGCGGATCACGGGAACAAAGCGCTCTCCGTTACGGGTCATCGGTTCACTTCCGCGTTCAAATTGTTGTTGTTAATGGTTCCGTACATCAAAAACGATACATGGTTCGATAAAGAGATTACATTAAACTTTTTTTATAAAAAGCCTATCTTTATAGCTCAACACGTTGCGTTACGGGGTCGATTGACCTCGTACCGCAGGCCTCCGTGGCGCAGTGGTATGCGCGGTGGACTTACAAGACGGAGGTCCTGGGTTCGATCCCCGGCTGGGCAGATTGAGAGGTTCTTAATTTGTCCACGTCTGGCTGGTGGAAGGCTTCGGCCGTGGCTAGTTACCACCCTACCGGCAAAGACGTGCGGCCAAGCGATTTAGCGTTCCGGTACGGGACCGTGTAGAAACCGAAAGGGATGTGGATTTTCATCCTCCTCCTAACAAGTTAGCCCGCTTCCATCTTAGACTGCATCATCACTTACCATCAGGTGAGGTTAGTCAAGGGCTAACTTGTAAAGAATAAAAAAAAAGAAGAAAAGAGTGTACGATACACGGCTGGGATGCAGCCATTCCAAATACAAATTTAAAAACGAATACATTCTCGAGTCAGTATGACACAGTAGTTTTCAATATTATTCAAGAAGGCCGTCAAAATACTGTGTTAGGAGTGACTACGACAGTCGAGCGGGTGGGTATCGAACCTAAGACCTCTCGGCGTTGAGTAAATAAATTTCCAAGATTGAGCCACACATACAGTCATACAGGGCGAGTTAAACAAAAGCTTGTATAAAAACAAAGTTAACTCACATTTAGCATTGCAATGCACGTGATTCAACCGCGTTGTCAATTTGCATGCGAGATATGGCCGCTAGGGGTACCATGCGTTTGCGATTTTAAGAGTGTGCAATATGTGATTTGGTGGTTACAAATGGTTCTGGATCTCAGATTCTGGAAAAGTTAGGAGCCTGATATTTGGGTAAATGATATTTCAAAGTGTTAGCTTCGTTATGACTATACAAAATACACAATTTGTAAAACTTTTCTCGATAGTTTATTTTTTTGAAGAATACATGTTTTGCTCACATTTTGCTTTCAATCTCAGGAAAAGCAAACTTATTTTCTTAAAATTTTGTGTTTTATAGAAAATTAGGTATATATCTTGAACATGGCCATTTTGTTTTTCGTTATGTTGTTTAACAGACTAATTATATGAGGATCTGCCTCGCTAAACGTAGCTTTTATATCAAAGTATATGATCAACGATCTAATGCGATTATAAAATATTAATATTATATAGTCTCTATAGAATCGATGTTTCATAGTTGTAATCGTGTTCGTCGGTTAAAGAGCTCCGTAATAGTACCTTTTTGTGTACTTAGTTATAAGATCATAACATAATTTAAGCTCGTTTTCCTCAAAAAATGACAGACAATTTTGTTCGTAAATTCGATACTAGTCTTTATGTAATTAGTCTGAGGTGGTATTATTATTATTTTTCGTTTTTTGGCATAACCTAAAAACGAATCGAATTGAAAACCTTCTTTTTGAAATAGGTTAAATTAAACGTCAAATTGAGGATTCCGGTTTATCGTCAATAAAATCAGTATTGATGGATACTCTACTCGGAGCATGTGCTAGTTTTTAATTCAGCCGCCAGCCCTAGATACAGTTTGCCTATTTTATGCGCATCCAAGCCTGGCTTTATTTGCCAACTGCGAATTTAGGCACCGAAAATTCTATTATCCATTTATAGCCCACGGACATCTATTGGAGGAATGGCAATGTATGTTTAATATTAGCTTTGTATTCTAAACAATGAATAATTTATTTATTTTGTTACTCTCCAAACAACGCTTCGCAGACAACAATAAATTCTCTAGAAGGTATATTTCACTCTGAATCCGAGTGAAATGTTTTTTTTATGCAATATATATTGCGCCTGACTACTATTAAGGTCGCCATTGACGGTCAATTATTCTCACGTTTCTGAAAAGCAAACGGAAGTACCCACGCAGCTTACTATACAAGTCATGTACGCAGTGACCAACACACGATCAATTATAGTCGTGGGTGCTACAGAAACGTGAGAATAATTGACTGTTTGTGGCTAGAATTAGTTGAAGCTCGTTTATCTAGAAGATGCCTATTTACTCTCACTTTGAAGGTATTTAAATTAGAAGTGTTAGAAATGAGAAACGCCGGAAGGGCATTCCAAATTTTTGCTGTTGGAATTAGAAATGTGGATGGATTTACAAGACGGAGGCACTGGATTCGATTGGTTGAGGTTTTCTTAATTGGTACAGGTCTGGCTGGTGGTAGGCTCATTCTGTATCATTCTGTATTCTGTGGAGATACGATAAACTTCCAAGTTCTTTGTCTCTAAATCCTTGCCAGTATTATAAATATTAATTAATAGGTACACTTCGACAACTATGGTGCTTCGAGAGCTTAATTAAGTTAGCTATTAGGTGATATGAAGTTGAGCTAAGTTGTAAGTTGAGATATTGCTGTCAAAGAAATTCTGAAATGGAGTGCCCGACCACCTGATAAGACCTTTTTTTTTGAAAATTTAGCAACAGAAAACATAGGAAATATTCATCTTTAATCCTACTTCCTACTAATATTATGAACGCGAAAGTTTGTTTGGTGTTTGTTACTCTTTAACGTCGCAACTACTAAACCGATTTGGCTGAAATTTATCTATCTTCGTTTTAAATTTCAGCCTTTTCCGCCAAATACCCTGGATTAACACGTAGGACTACTTTTTATCCCGGATAAAGCCATGGTTCCCGCGGGATTTGAGAAAATCTGAATTCAACGTGGACGAAGTCGCGGGTAATTTTATAAAGAGCTGAAGTTTGTGATATTGTAGGGAGTAATCTCTGGATCTAGTAAACCAGTTTTGAAAATTCTTTTATAATTGGAAAGCCACGTTATTCGTGAGTGTCATAGGCTATATTTTATCCTCGTATTCTCATGGGAAAAGGAACTACGTACGTACTACTAACGCTAAATCGCCTAGCAGTACGTCTTTGCCGGTAACTAGGGTGGTAACTAGTCACGGCATATGCTTACCAACAGACCAGACCTGATCCAATTTGGAAATATATAAAATCTGTGCTGGGAATCGAACTTAGAACCTCTCTGTTAAGATCCATAGCACTACCAGCTGCGGCAGAGAGGTCGATAAATTATTGTCACCTCAGAACTACATAACACCCAAATGGACTTCCTAAAGTAGACACACTGTACTACTCCTTTTGAGTCAATATACAAAACTAAACTATGAAATGGACAAAGCACTTTAGTTCACAGCATCAAATGAAAATAACTCGCTACATGCCCCCTGGCGATCAGAAGTTTACACCGCTTCGCATATATCTGCTGAATAACTCCATAATAGATAACTTTATTTTGGTTCATTAAACAGTTGCTTGAGAGGCGTGATAGCTCAGTGGATATGATATCTGCCTCCGATTCCGGAGGATGTGGGTACGAATCCGGTCCGGGGCATGCACCTGCAACTTTTCAGTTGTGTGCATTTTAAGAAATTAAATATCACTTGTCTCAACCGTTAAAGGTAAAACATACACAGATTATAATGTGACATTTGTAAAGTCACAAATGTCAAAAAACTAACGTTTAGCGCGCTAAAATGGCAGTCTTATACGTATAAGTCAGATATTTTGAGAATTTATTTTGGAGTCAATAAAAATTTTCCGTAGATATTATGACATGCAATATCAGAAATCGATTAAAAATAAAAACAATACTATACTATATTCTATAGTGATCGAACCAATGACGTCTCAGTGTAAAATCCTTTTGTCTCGTTATCAACCTATATTCGGCTCACTGCTGAGCACGAGTCCGCTCCGCTCAGAATGAGAGGGGCTAGGCCAGTAGTCCACCACGCTGGCCCCATGCGGATTGGCAGACTTTAAGAATTAAGATAAAAAATCTGGTATGCAGGTTTCCTCACTATGTTTTTCCTCCACTGTTTGAGACACGTTCGAACCTACACCCTCCATAATCGGAGGCAGAGGTCATATCCACTGGACTATCACGGCTCACAGTAGAACTATTGAGGTTTAATTTGAGGACCTCCTGTTTGTAGGTTAATTAATTCGACCCAAAACTCCTTTTCATACCTGTTTATCGCGCAGCCATAACGCAAACAAATTACATTCAATAACGAGCAAACATTCAACACTGAGCCCGGCCGAGACTGATTGGATTATTACTGTTTATTTGTTTGTTTGTCCAACACAATGTTTGTGTACCCGAAGTACCTCCTAATAACCTGGCATTCGAATGACCTAGATAGAACGAGGTAGGTATTTCATTCCATTAGGTAGACTCGTATGAAAACATACGTCCTTTATCAGTAGCGCTATTCTGTAAGCCCTCATTCACACGAGAGCTTTTATAACGAACGTTAAAAAAGCGTTCGAATACAACAAATGCATTTGATTTTTCTACAAAATACAAAAATCGTGCAATTTAGTCATACAATTTGTTTTGTTTTTTAAATATTTGCCATATTTTTAAATATGACCAATATTCCCATTCCCCTCCAACTAATCCAGATAAACTGTATTTGGAGTGGGTACGACAATAGACCAACTGGGCGGGGATCGAACCACCACCCCTCGGTGATGAGTCCGACCGCTCTTACCGTTGAGCTATAGAGGTTTCAAATTTGCTGAAAATTACATTAGGTAGTAAGCGTTGATATTATATTTGGTAATTATTCTTGAATGTTAGTTCAATTAGTTAAACTTCTATAGTTTCTACTACAAACTAAGTTTTTCCAAAAAATGGCCCTTATTTTTATGTTAAACGAATTTATCGCTTTTATTATTAGAAATCTATATCTATACTAATAAATAAATATAAAGCTGAAGAGTTTGTTTGATTGAACGCGTTAATCTCAGGAACCAGGTCCGATTTGAAAAAAATCTTTCAGTGTTAGATAGCCCATTTATCGAGGGAGGCTATATATTATCCCCGTATTCCTACGGGAACGAGAACCACGCGAGAACCAAGTCGCTAAAAATGCATCTACATTCAAACTTCACCAATGAAAACTAGCACAATCCAAAATACGACCCACCTTTACAAAACATACCTTGTAAAACAAAATATTCGCAATTTATTTAAAAAAATCGCTTTAATCTCGTACACTACACCCGCTAATACTGCAACTGAGTCCACAACTCACAGGGGGCCGGATGCGGGAGGGAGAAATTAAATAAAATCCTCCATAACGAGCCAAAGCCGTAGTTCGCTATTTAATTATGAATTTATGAGCAGCGGGGAAAATGCAAACCTAGGCGGAAGATGTGGGGCAACGGACGGGAACAAGTCACAGGCGGTAGCGTTTTCATAACCGCAACACTGAGCGATTATAAAAAAGTTATTGAATTGAATTTGCAATGTTTATTGCTTGTTTTTCGATTGGAATCTTTAGAATTTGCAAACGTTTCAAGTTTTTAGAATAAAAATTACATTTTTACATTACTAGATACTTGTCAGTGCTTTATTTAACACTAGAGTACGCCCGCGACTTCGTCCGCGTAGAATTTAGTTTTTCACAAATCCATCGGGAAACCATGGATTTTTCCGGGATAAAATGTAGCCTATGTGTTAATCCAGACTATAATATATCTCAATACCAAATTTCAGCTAATGCGGTTCAGTAGTAGTGGCGTTAAAGAGTAACAAACATTCAAACATACATCCAAACATAAATACAAACATTCGCGTTTATAATATTAGTAGGATAATTTTAGCTTTTATGTATCTACTGAATGATATAAAATAAACAACTGACTTTTGATGCTTATTAAATATTAAGACTAGTTCTCGAAATGCATAACTGGAAAGCAATGTTGAGGTAAATCAGTACATTTTACTAAGTATTATCTTGCATACAAGAACTTAACTCTCAGTAATACAATTGTTATGGATGGCGGGAAATTTGAACATCGAAACAGACAGTAGATTAGACTTAGAGGCGACTTATATCACGGCTTATATCACTTATTAGACTTATATCACGGCCTTTACTGAATAATCTGCAACAGTTTATAACTTGGACCACACATACCGCTATCGCTTATGACTATTCCCGTTCTTGTCCTGTTTCTGGTTAATTAAGACACTGTTGTGAGCGCGCGCGGCACTTACAGCGGGCTAAATAAATAATGCCGCTAGTACTTGAAGTGGATTTTGGCAAAGGAATCACGTAGACAGACACAGTAGTTTATGTACTTTGTTTTATCCTTTTCCTTTTATTATCTATTAGAGGACGCATGCGAATTTGTACACGTAAATTTTTACAAATCCCGCGGGAGCCATTGATTTTTCTAAGGTCTATATGTTTCTTAATAACCTCCTCTATCATCCAGTGAAAGTTCCATAAAAATCAGTTCAGCCGTTCCAAAGATAATCCCGGACGAACAGCAATACAACTGATTGTGAGTAGGCCGTGATCGGCCTGGCATGACGTCATGCACATCGCCTACACACGATCAGATTTATCGGATGTCAAGTCATTAGTGCTGCAGGAACGTGAGCTTATTGGAGGGTGGGTGGCTAGCATTAGTCGTCCGTTAAAAAAGTTCTCGTGCGAATGAGGGCTAAGAGTCATTTCAAGAAGCTCCGATTGTGAAACTTGCGTAGAGGTATTTCTGTCGAATTTGGGTTGTCGCTTGGATTTGTTAGTTAATCGCTGATAACAAAATAAATTAGTCGCTATATTTATAATTAATTTCCGCATAGTAACACCTGTTTCTATTTAATATTCAATTTGAAATTCGCAGTCCAGTTTACAAGCAGTTTTTAAACGACAAAGTTTGACCATTTGTAGAGAGCACCTACCACCGTAGAGCCGTGATAGCCCAGTGGTATGATCTCCGCCTCCGATTCCGGAGGGTGTGGGTTCGAATCTGATCCAGGACATGCACCAACTTTTCAGTTGTGTGCATTTTATTAAATTAAATATCACGTGTCTCAAACGGACCGGATAATTTTCTTAATTCTAAATACGCATTGGGCCAGCGTGGTGGACTATTGTCCTAACCCCTCTCATTCTGAGGAGACTCGAGTTCAGCAGTTAGCCGAATATGGGTTAATAATGACCTACCGCCACTCCTACCGATTAGAAAGGCAGATGAGCCAGTTTTCACTGAAGCAGCGTTGTGGGTCTGTTACTTATATATCTCCTCATATCCATAAGAAGGTAGCCCTGGCCCAGCAGTGGGCAAATTGGCTAATGGTCACACTTCACAAAAATATTATAAAGACGAAAGTTTGTGTGTAAGTGTGTAAGTATGTTTGTTCCTCTTTTACGCTGCGGCAACTGAAGCGATTTGGCTGAAATTTGGAATGGAAATAGATTTTACTTTGGGTTAACACATAGGCTACTTTTCATCCCACAAAAAAACCATGGTTCCCGCGGGATTTGTGAAAAACTAAGTCCCACGCGGACGCTAGTGATAAATAAATGTTTAAAGGGTTGTTACGTCATTTGTCGTTAATAGTAATTGTAGCAGTAAATCGCTTTGTATTATTTATCGCGTCATAAATACAGGGCAGGATGTCGTCGATTCAGATACACAATGCCGGTAATTATGTAATAATGGGTGTGGAATAGAAACGGGACACGATTTAGAATGGTGACTATTACGTTTATGCTAAATGTAGACGTACATTGTCCCTTTGGTATAGTTGAAATTAGTGGCGGACGCCCATGACTTCTCCCGCCTTTAAACCTCCTTAATCCGGCCCTGTCGAAAAATCCGTTCTTAGTCTACTAACTATAATCTACCTTCCTGCCAAAATTCATCTTTCTACGTCAAGCGGTTTTTGATATTTTGTGATGAGTGACATTTCGCTTTTAAATATTTAGAAAGGGAAAAAATTATAAGGTCCTGGGTATTATCGGATACCTACTAACTATAGATTACCTCCCTGCCAAATTTCATATTTCTAGGTCAAGCGATTTTTGAGATTTCGTGATGAGTGACATTTCGCTTTTAATTATATAAATAGCGATCATATGAAGTCTTGGGTTTTGAGTTCATTAGTTTATGTTTTTGCCTTAAATAATAATCAGCCGATCAGCTCCTCTTGTTCACAAACGAACCCGTCATTTCGGAAAAGGCACAAGTCACATTCTTTTTTTTTATTTTGGCGCAATTTTACTTACATAATTATTTATGTAGTAGTATGTACCTATGATGTATGAGGTGGACTGACGACATCAAGCGAGTCGCAGGGATTCGCTGGATGCAGGCGGTTTAGTATCGCGATGTTTGGAAGTCCCTACAAAAGGCCTATGTCCTGCAGTGGACGTCCATCGGCTGATATGATGATGATGATGATGATGTACCTATGTAGTATTACATAATACATCATTTACATATTCCCTGTGAAAAGGGTGCGCTTCATACATCACAAGTCAACTTATAAGGCAAATAGAAATTGAAGTCTGTTTGAAAATTCGAGTCCTAAGGAATTTAAAAAATCCAAAAAAAAAAAATATATATGATGTTGAATATTCCCCAGGCAGCGGTAAACTACAGTAAAGTAAGGTTCTATTTTAATAGCAACGTACTTACTGTTGATCCTGTGTTTAGAAAACAGCGTTCTTACCTGTAATGAAAAAAAGACATGAAAAATTATTCTCTTGGTTTCTTAAAAAATATATTTCTAAAGGGTTTCAATAGATCTAATAAAGTTAATTTTAAAAAGAAATACTCAAGGGTAGTTTTTAATAACAAAGACTAGTCTTTAAATAGTCACACAAGTGGCTATTTAAAGACTAGTGTGACTAGTGGAGTGAAAAATTGTTAGGTCTATAGGTCATTAGTCCAAGTTTTTAGGTTTTTTTTTAATGAGGTATGACTATCGAAAGTTATCGTACAAACATCTAAAACACAATCAGAAAAAACTATGCGCGACAGAAAACGACAGAAAAACAGACGCCTCTCAGTTTCACTCGCATAGTTCCCGTTCCCGTAAGAATACTGAGATAAAATAGTCTATGACACTCTTAAATAACGACACTCTTAAAAAACTGTTGAGTTTCTTGCCGGTATCTTCTCAGCCTTCCAAACCGGTGGTAGAATCTTTACAAATAGTCAACTGACGTGTCAAAAGTGCTTGTAAATTGAGCCTACTTAAAATAAATGAATTTTAATTTTGATTTTGAACGTGGCCTTCTATTGGTAAAAGAGTTTTCAGAATCTACAATACCTACAATGCCTCTTTATAAGATTAGTATAGACGTCCGCGTGGAAATCAATGTGAATTTCAAGCCCTATTTCACCACTTTTAAAAAAAATAAATTTTAAGTTTGAATTTAAAAAAAATTTGAGTCCCATTATATTTCGTATTTTTTTATGATTAATGAACAAATTTTTAAAAACTGTAACTCTAAACATAAAGGACTTTCCATACAAACTTTCAACCCCTATTTCACCCCCTTCTTATTTTATTTTCGCAATAAAACTATCCTATAACCTTCTCCGTATTATGATCTTAAACCGTGCCGAGTTTCATTTGAATTCATTCTGTAGTTTCAGCGTGATGCCCGAATAACAAAAAAACACGGACGGACAAAAAATCGAAAAATAATATTTTTAGCTTCAGTATCGATTATGTAATGCCCCCCAACAAAAATTTTCAAAATATCTTCAATGTACAGAATGTACAGAAATCGTATTATAAGTATAGATTCTAGATGGCGCTGGCGTCCGTTATGCCACGGTAACGTTTGTTGTTACAAATGGTATAAGTAAAATCTCAAATTGCAAATAAATGTATTGAATTCGACCAGTTTTATTATTAGTATAGATTGTTGCTAAATAAAGAGCAAACGGTGCCAGTACTAATACAGAGCAAGTGACGCGTAATGTCGGCATCGGCGCCGGCGGCGTCGTATATCTGTCATACATAATCACGATCTCACGGCACAAGGGCTCGGCTCCGCAACTAATGACAGCCACTGACGATCAAGTAATCTCACATGCCTGCAGCGCTTGCGCTTCATAGGCGATAAAACTGAGCGTATGTTAGTCGCGTTGTGCATTATGCCGATAGCGACCAACACGCGATCAGTTTTATGTAACGTCAAGCCATTAGCGCTGCAGGCATGTAAGATGACTTGATCATCAGTGGCTGACTTAATAAAGCATTTACTCAGTTTGCGGAACATTTTTTTTTATTGTTCACAAGTTACTAGACTACTAGACCACTGGCTGGTGGGAGGCTTCGGCCGTGGCTAGTTACCACCCTACCGGCAAAGACGTACCGCCAAGCGATTTAGCGTTCCGGTACGATGCCGTGTAGAAACCGAAAGGGGTGTGGATTTTCATCCTCCTCCTAACAAGTTAGCCCGCTTCCATCTTAGACTGCATCCATCACTTACCATCCGGTGAGATTGTAGTCAAGGGCTAACTTGTAAAGAATAAAAAAAAAAGACTACAATTTCACCTGATGGTAAGTGATGAACGTCACATAAAACTGATCGCGTGTTGGTCGCGATCGGCATAATGACATGCACAGCGCGACCAACACACGATCAGTTTTATCGGCTATCAAGACGTTAGCGCTGCAGACATGTAAGATGACTTGATCATCAGTGGCTGACTTAATAAAGCATTTACTCAGTTTACGGAACAATTTATTGTTTATTGTTTACATGTAAGCCCTTGACTACAATCTCACTTGATGGTAAGTGATGAAGCAATCTAAAATGTAAGTGGGCCAACTTGTTAGGAGGAGGACGAAAATCCACACCCCTTTTCGGTTTCTGCACGACATCGTACCGGGTGGTCTACTAGCCACGGCCGAAGTCTCCCACCACCCAGACCAGGACCAATTAAGAAAAACCTCAATCGGCCCAGCCGGGGATCGAACTCAGGTCCTCTGTCTTGTAAGTCCATCGCGAATACCACTGCGCCACGGAGGCCGTTTAACTAGTAAAATCGAATTAACTTTTGACAGTGGTCGCATGCAATATTTTGTATATGTAAAGCCCACAGATTAAAGAATAGTAGGCAGATAGAGCGTACAAAACACGGCAGGGATGCAGACATTACAAATACAAATTCAAAAACTAATACATTCTCGAGTCAATATGACACAGTAATTTTCAATATTATTCAAGACTAGCTGATGCCGCGCGGTTTCACCCGCGTGGTTCCCGTTCTCGCAGAAATACGAGAATAATATATAGCCTATAGCCTTCCCCGATAAATGGGCTATCTAAAACTGAAAGAATTTTTCAAATCGGGCCAGTAGTTCCTGAGGTTAGCGCGTTAAAAAAACAAACAAACTCTTCAGCTTTATAATATAAGTATAGAAAAATGGCGTCTTATGTTTTTTAATATTTTAGAAAAAAAAAACAAGATGGAGTATTTTTATAGGTAATAATTGATTAATTATTAGTCTATTATGATAACAATTAACGTAATTGTTGTTAGTGTTAAATCTAGAAACACAAATTGTGAAAAAAGTTTGTTTATGCGTATGTCAAGAAGTGACGCTTGTTTTTTTATGGGTTTGACTGACCCCACCGTGCTGCGTGTATAGACTCATTCTGTATCATTCTTTAATCTGTGGTAATGCCATAATAACATCATAATGTCATAACGTATGCACGTATGTACGTCAGCGTCAATATCGCGCGGCACACTCGACGAGACATCATCGCGTTAATGTATGCACGCGCACGCTCGCACGTCCATCCAGACATTATTACAGGAATATGCAAGCCGAGCGTTAAAAAAACATCCTGTATAAATTCGTTATCATTTTCTAGCTTTTGACATTTAGGTTTATTTTGTGTGCTACGCAGTTGCAGTTATAAACTAAGATAGGCATTGTAAGTTCATAAATGCGAAAGGTCATTGCTGCTTGACATATAAAATTTGGCAGGGAGGTAGTTCGTAGGTAGATTTTGCAAAATTAAGGAGGTCTAAGAGCGAACGAAGTCAAGGGCGTCCGCTAGTATTGTAATAAATGGAAAAATCTTTTCTAAAACAATTCTAATATGTTCGTAATCAGTACTTAGGGTAGGCAATCCATTTATGCTTCAATGAAGTGCAAGATACTGGCGCAAGGTATATTTTGTGAGAACAATAAGAAAAATAGATCTTCCTAAAATAAACACGAAAATTTGTATGGATATTCGTTACTGTTTCACAAAAACTACTAAATGGATTTGGCTGTAATTTGAATGGAGATAGATTATATCTACCCTAGAATATCAGTGTGAAAAACTAAATTTGTAAAAATGCATGAAATCCACGGGCTACCTCTAGCATATTCATATTATAAGGCTGAGATTTGTATTAAGGTTTCAAAATTTAAAGAAAAATATAATTCCCAGACCCACGATATTATTAATGACCTATTCAACGATACCTATGAGATAACCGAGTGAAAAAAAATCATCTCTACTATAAATGTATTTAGTCTAAAAAAAATTTTTATTTTTTATTTTACGACTTTGTTGACATTTTTAATATTCATTGATCATACTCATTATAAATTACAGCTTTCTAGTAATAATAGTGTCTGCGCTAAACCGCAGAGAGACAAACGGACATGGCGAAACTATAAGGGTTCCTTGTGGACTACGGAACCCTAAAAACGAAATAGTAGAGCTAATTGTTGGCAAGTTTATTCAGAAAAGTACTATTATTACGCTTATACATATACTGCGGAATGAGGGGTTTTCATTACTATACTACGTTTAGAAGATTCTCTGATAAATTACGGGTGAAGTATAATATAAAGTCGAATTGACGATCAATTGGAGATAAGCCAACCCATCGGAGATTTGGAGGTTTTACTTGGTTTTAAAGAGATCTCTCTCCCTATTGAAGAAATTTGCTGTCACTGTACGGAAGGGAAAAAATACATAATCAGGAAAAATCCAAAATGGATTGTGGGTCGCAACACTAACGAGCTACGGGGCTGCACTGAATCTCTTGAAATAGTGATGTACGGAGTTAACGACATTGTCGATGAAAATTGTTAGTGACTAGCAGAGGACTCGCAGTTTTATTCGCGTAATTTTATTTCCAGTGGGACTGAGGGAATAAAATACCTACATATACTTTCAAAATTTACCGAATGAACCGCATACCGAAAGAAAACGAAGGTGACTACGAAGCGTCGGCGGACATTACACACAAAAACTTCGTCATCTATATACGTCTTTTATTATACATCTTGACTAAAAGTAATTTACCTAATAATCTGTTAAAACTCAATAAAATCAAACCACAAACGAACGGGCACTGTTTTAATTAAACAAATGTTTTTAAAATATAAGTAGCCAGTTTTCAAGGTTCACATCATAAATCATCCGAGTAAATTTTCTTCGGTAACCATGCGAATAGAGTCGCCAGACCCTTCCAAAAACACTTACGAAGAAACTTCAAGGGGTATTTGTGTAGAAAATAAACAAATGAGCAAGCCAGGACAATATTTCAAAGTTAAACCTGGATTTTTTTCTAGGGCTGAGGTTTAGTAGAGATCGCTAGTAATAACTTAGCGATAAGGCCGCCTTTTGCTTTCTTATAATATTTTTTTTTGTTTTATGTATTTATTTATTGTGGTATACAAAATGTAAATAAAAAAATAAATAACAGCATTCGTCCACAGGAAAAGTATTGATTGAGTAAGTCATGTTGAGATTGGTCATGTTTACTTTATTATTGAAAGTATCGATAGTATGTGGACGTCACTAGCACTCATCGCAAGTGGTCGCATAACGACATCGATAACGAGCCCGGCATTGTTATCGACGAATGCAAAGCAACGCTGACTTGCCACAATTATATCTTATTTTATATACTTTTAGGGTTCTGCTGCTTATATTTGTAGATGGTAAAAAGTTACATTGTAGAGGATTATAAAAATCGAGTGAATTTTATGAACTGAAAGACGTAATAAATCTAACCTAAGTTTATAAAAAAAACCTTTTACAATATGTTTCAACGTATTTAACTAAATAATATTGTGGGATGGTGGTGACAAAAATTTTAGCCGAGATTTATTACCATGTTATTTGTAATAATATAAATTAAAAACAAAACGATGATTGTTCGATCTAAATTAAACTCATACGTAAATTAAACTTACACGTATTTTAAATTGTATAAACAAAATTAAAAATTAGTACCAATTCACAACGATCAAAAAACAAGGTACGTTACAAACTAAGCAAAACCTGTTAAACTGATAAAGCTTTGGCAAAGAAGTCAAAATCACAAGTATGCGGAACCCGCAAACTATTAAACCAACCGTAACTTACCCAGTTTCCTCAATTTTTTAAATGTAAAGCACTTTAATTATATTCGTTGAGAGCACTTCAAACTTTCATTTCATCCCGCCCCTGCGCTGCCCTAAGATAAAAGATCCCCTTCAGAATCCTTTTTTGAAATATTGAAATGAATGTCAAAGGCCAGTGTTTTATACATTCCCGAGTTTATCTGTGCCATAGTTTCATTCACCCCGTGTAACAAATGTACAGTATAGTTTAATCATCGATTGAAAAACAAACTTCTTCAAAGTATGACTTTTCATTCTAGATTAGAGTGCAGATGTTTTATCTATTAATTACGGGACACTCTGTATAACCATAGTTATATAATTAAATTAAATTGAATAACTGTTACAAAACTTAATTATCCGTTAGTTTACGCCGCACCTGCCACACTGCAGTAGGTTATCAATAATAATCGCCCTCTTAATAAAACCTTTACTTAAAATAAATTTTCTACATTTAGGTATTAACAGGATATTATAGGAATTACATATACATTTAAACATTATATATTCAAATTACGATTCGTGAAGGTCACAAAACGACACACCGATAGCATTTGACTTAATATCAATGATTCGGTGGATGCAGGCGGCTCATTAATGTGATGTTTGGAAGTCCCTACAAAAGGCTTACTTTTATTAATGATAATTATAAATATTATTTTGTAAAAAGCGGCCAGTTTCTAGCAGTAGCGCTATTAATAGATTGATAGATTTATCATAGAACTGTATATTAGCTAAACTGTGGTTTGTATGATACCTCTTCCTCAGGTACAAGTTTTTAAATTAGTTGGTGGGTAGTTTTGTAAAGAGTTTGAAAAAAGAACGCAGTTTTTGGAGCGAGCTTTAGGGACGGCCGAGTTCCAAGCACCTTGTTACGTCCGTCGAAAGTTTTTCGTGGATAAACGAAATAGACATTGAAAGAATGATGAGATTTTTCTTCTAAATCTTTATTATTTTAAAGATTTATAAATTAAATTAAAAATGATTTTATTAAACAGAAGCAAACTTTACTCTATATAAGATCATTGTGAGCAATTAATTTTTGTGTTTGCAATTCTTCACGAAATATCTACTTTTGAATCCACCCCGAATCGACCCGACGATAAATCCTTTCTTCGTGTCATCAGATGTTGACTCGTAACGTATTTTGTATCATTATTAAAAATTGTCTAAATACGACAAGCCTTGGGATAAGTAACATATATTAACTAACTCGAGCTGGGAATAGAAACCAAGACCTCTATGTTGAGAACAAAAACACTACCAACTACGCCGAAACAACTTCAAAACGTCAAAGAGGAGAATATTTCATTTTTAGAATTTAAATAATTGTGTATGTTATTCATATTAATTTAGTATGAAACTCGGCTAAGTCGGAGTATACCCGACTAGTTTCGAACCCATACGGGGCTCTGAGTCATGAGCTGGTTCTGCAAGAACGTTCACGGCACGATCAACACAGCGCAGCGATGCAACGGGCGGCAGCGCGCTGTGCTGCACGCAGCGCGCGTTGAGAGAGGGGTTGAGAGGTACGGAGTGAGTTACACTCTTCAACGGGTCGTGAACGTCATCTTGAATTGATCACTCTTTTTATAAACAAAAGAACTAACACTATCTTGCTCCACGCTAATTTCTATTACTTCACGTATCGTACGAGGTACTAGAAACATTAATTTTTACATAGGATGTTACAAAGAACCTACGCAAGTCCCGAACGTGAACACTCTACAGTTGAAATATAGAAGACAGTGCTATGTACTCGTATGAGTACAGTGTCACAGTGACTGCTTATTCACAAAGGCTTTACGGATCAACGTGGATACAGAATGCATTTCCACTCGCAAGTCTGCATACATATTGCATGCACAGTTCCCATTGCCTTGCCTTGCTGTAGTTACCTTATGACTTCAGTGCAGGTCGTCGGTTTGAGTCTGGGGTTGAAATAATTGGTATTTATGACACTATCATATAATGAAGGCCATTGTAGCATGACTGATTGTCGTGAAATGAGGCGCAGACTGCACAATAGACAGCACGAGTACGAAAATGGCTTTTTACGGGCAGTGGCATACGATACTTTTTCTACAACCGTGATTAGAGAATTTAAAAATTCACAAAAATTGATAAATAACTAGCGGACGCCTGAGATTTCGTCCGCGTGGAATTTAGTTTTCCACAAATCCCTCGGGAACCATGGATTTCTGGGATAAAAAGTAGTCTATGTATTAATCCAGGCTATAGTATATCTCGATACCAAATTTCAGCTAATTCGGTTTAGTAGTCGAGGCGTGAAAGAGTAACAAACATTCATATCATCAAAATCATCAGTTTTCGCTAATCTCGGGAAGCCATGGATTTTTTTCGGGATAAAAAGCCTAATTGTGTTAATCCAGAGTAAAATCTACTTCCATTCCAAATTTCAGCCAAATCGCTTCAGTAGTAGCGGCGTTAAAGAGTAACAAACATTCAAACATACATCCAAACATCCATACAAACCATCGCGTTTATAATATTAGTCGGATATGTCCTCCTCTATTTTGTATCGGCATGGCCTTCTAGATTTTCTCTCTTATAAGAATATTATAATAGCCTGAGTTTTTCTAGCCAATGATATGGAACTATTCGTATTTAACGATTTAAAAAAAGTCATTATATCACCGTTTACCCGTGTACCGTAATCCGCATTGGGCCAGCGCCCACGTGGTGGATTATTGGCCCAACCCCTCTCATATTTAGAGGAGACTCGAGCTCAGCAGTGAGCCGAATACGGGTTGATAATGATGAACGAAGTAAAATAGACCTTTTAAGGCTTTTAATATTTCATGTGAAGTTTAAATACCAAAGAGGTCGTTAACCCTCGTAATAATGTAAGCAAACATTATGTGTATCGGTCCTTAGAAAGCTTTGTTTCGTTCGGCGCGGATTAGGGCAAAGTCAGACAATGGTCGATGCAATTAATCTGAACATGCCCTGCAATTAAGAACGATAGAATTAATGGAAGGGCCCAGAGATAAATGGGTCATCCACAACCTATTTGTCACACTAGTACCCAAAAGTTTCAGATTCTATTACAAGTCGAGAGTCAAGCCTGTTTTTAAAATTATTCAGTACCAGCTTTTTAATTAAGTATATACGTATGAAAGTATGCTACTTACGTACGTATAAGTATATACCTAAAAACAAGTATAATGACTGTTTGATCGCGATAATCTCAAAACTACTGAACGAATTTTCATGCACTAATAGAAATCTTGTTTTATGAGGGAGGTAGCTATATTTTGTTATGTGCACCCTACAGACGAGCAAGCACTGCACACTTGTGGGTAGGAAAAGTTATAAATGTATTTTTTGCGTTAAGTCGAGGCGTCATGCACGCAGCGACCAACACACGATCAGTTATAGCCGTGGGTGCTGCAAAAACGTGGGTATACTTGACCGTCAATGGCAAGCTTTAGAGGTTTTTGTAGATTGAAATATTAAATAATATGGAGCTTTTATCGAAAACGGTGCCTGGTCTATTAGAGATGTGTGGTGGATTATTCCTCTTCTTTTAAAGTTATGGATGTACAAAAAATAACGCAGCGGTATTTATCTATCTGTTAGGGATAGTTTACTATAACCATTCTAATCATATAGTATTATAATATAAATATAAAATACCAATTTATATAAAAAATATAATATTTTAATACGTCTGTACGTCCAGTAAACAGTGTATCCATGTTTATTGCTTATTATAAAGCATTCATTGAACATCAGATATTCAGGTCGCCATGGGCGTGATCTGGACTGTGCGATGGATATTAATCGAGATTGGGCATGCGCAAGTTTCCTGCTTATCATAGATTATGTTATTAAAATAATGTGTCTATTCAGTTCATTTGGTTTTATACCTAATATGGAATAACCTCTGTGAGGCAAAACAGTTCAAATTTTTTTCTGATAAGGATTTCTGAAAGACAACGAACAGCAAATTATTATCTATCTCTTACTCAACTTAACTATGTAAGTTGAATAAATATCTAGAAATTATATAATCGAGATTGTACACAACAAAATAAAATTTCCCAGAAATGGATCTTTTCAATTTCATAAATGAAAAAATTGTTAGGCATTGGGAAGCTTTAAATTTGACACTAATACTTTATTCACTTTTATGTTTATATATTTTAATGTCAAAAGACTTACAAAGTGGACTACTTTAAATAAAAAATCTCTGCTATTAAGTGTTTAAAAATAGGTAGGAGTATTAAGTGAAGGTCAAATCTAAGACAAGATTTGACTCTACAGCTCAAAGCTGTAGAGTTACTAAGGCTTCTTTTATTGCTTACAAAATATATGATATGAGTATTTTGAGGTAACATACATTTTCATAATCTTTCAAAATATTAAATAAACTGCCGTGCCGAATAATAGCTGGCCGACAAAAGGTGATGAATGCAAAATCTTCCTACGCTCGACATAATAACAATGGACATCCGAATTTCAATTCTCTGTTACGATGAAGCATTGTCATTTGTATGATGTTAAACCATATATTTAGGGATTTACTTATATTAACTATTTTTGCACATCTGTACTTCTATACTAATATTATAAAGAGGCAAAGTCTTTGAGTCTACTAAACCAATTTAGAAAGTTCTTTTAACAATAGAAAGTTACGTTATTTGTGAGCGTTATAGGCTATATTATTTTAATATCTGTATTTCCATTTAAAGGGAATAGCAACTATTCCAGTAAAACTGCGGGCATAAATAAACAAATTGCGCGGAAAGTAGCTCTGATTACTCGGACAAAAGTCCTGTTTATGTTTGATATTTAGATCAAAATTAGCATTTATATAATATTTTGCATTAAAATTCAATTTCGTAGGTCTTTTTCTTTAGAAAAAGAAAACTTTTTTATTTATTTTCTATATCTAATAACAGGCGGCAAGGTTCTTGCCATAAAATAAGTCCATTTAACTGTGTTAAATTTGCATTTTTCATACAGTTGCATAAACCATCAGCTGTATGAATAATATGTTTGTATATTGCTCACTTAATTGAATTTAGATAGCTAAAATGCTTTTCAGATAGCATTTGTACGGTGACAGTCGCCTGTATGATGTTCATAATACGTACTATTATCGTGAATCACAAAAACCTTTAAAGAGTGAAACGAACTGTCACACGCACCATCCTCCGTGAAAAGAACTGTATGTGAACTCAATTAAGTGAGTGTAAACACATGATTTTAATCTATGTTCGAACAGCCCTATCTGGTGTTTAGAAAATATAATCTTTGACTATTAAACGTAAACTAAAGCGAGATCACGTGCCCTATTGAGCAAGTCGCGTTTTGTTATTATAACAACTTATTTCAATACCTTAGGAGTTCAGCCGGAAATCCGGTTAAGATTTTCTTAATAAGAATGAATGCTTTTAATTTGAAATAAGGTCGGCTTGTCTACATCTTTCTCCATAGTACATGATACTAGCAAATGCCCTGTGAATTTACTCGCGTAGTTCCCGTACCCGTAAGAATACAATATAGCACTCACAAATAACGTGGCTTTCTAGTGATAAAAGATTTTTAAAGATAAAAGACTTAAAGATAAAAGATTTTTCAAAAACGTTACACTCAATCCAGTGATTGCCCTACTATATAACATTAGTATATACTATCAGACGCCCGCGACTTCTACCACAACAAAATCAGTATACCTTTTATTAAACGATGATATTTTTAGAAGATAGAGAAATGTGTATATTAAAAAAAATGTCATATCTTTTAAATATGACCAATATTCCCGTTACCCTCCAATTAGTCGGTAAAGTCTGCGTTAAGAGTGGGTACGACAATAGTCCAGTGGGCGGGGATCAAACCCGTGACCTCTCGGTGGTGAGTCCTGCACCTTTACTGTTGAGGCTATAGTAATACAAATGTATGAAAGAGGAATATCCCACCATACATTGTAATAGTAACTTTTACCTAACGCTTTCAGGTGTTATCTAATTATTATGACCCGGACGAACGGCCAACTCCGGGCTGAGAATTTAAATGAAATTTCTTAGAAGAAAGGAAAACAAAAAGCCAAATTACAGTTTAAAGTTAGAATTAAAAGTGTAACGGCAAAATCCACCTCAAAATGGCGTTTTTTAACCTAAATCTGACCCTTCTCCACTTAACCTACAGCTGTAGCCTAGAAACTACACTTGACCGTTTGCCGCATGCTCAACGCATAGGTAAGTACCAACATACTCCGTTAAATATTACGTGAATTACTTCTATACCATCTATAACTATACGTAATCTTTGCTAATAGTATAAAGAGGTTAAGTTTGTGGTATAGTACAGGGTAGGTAATCTTTGGATCTACTTAACCGATTTTTTAAATTATTTTACCACTAGAAAGCCACGTCATTTGTGATTTATAGGCCAAAATAACTTGAAATAATTATTGCAATGTGTTGAAAGAAGTGTGAACGGATACAAATGCACTGAACAACATAATATGTCATTATAAATAATATTATTATTATTTTTAAAAGTTATTACAATGAATAAAATAATAAGTATCATAATTATTTTTCAAGTACACTCCTATCAGTTATAATTTTAACTTCGCAGCGCCATCTATAGCTTAGTACGCGAAATGCTACGTCATTTCATACAGCGCTATCGATTGTACTTGTTGAATCCAACAACTACAAATAGATGGCGCTCTATTTGACTATTTTATAACGCTAAAAGATTTTAAAGAAATAATTGTAAACGGTGGTGTAAATCTTAACTTCTAAGCACTAATTAAATGATCTCCCGATCATTCTTTTCCAATCCTTTTCGTGGCTGAGGCACTTAGCTTATGGATCTGACCGGTGGAAGGCCCCAGACTGTGATATCTTGTAATTGTTATATTTAAAAACTACAAATAGATGGCGTTTTATTTTACGATTTTTCATAACTCTTTTTAGAGAGAAAATTGTAACCGGTGGTACAATAACTTTAAAAACTAATTAAATGAGGTCATGCTTTTCCAGCTCTTTTCGTGGCTGAGGTACTTATTTTATTGGTCTATCCGGCGAAGGGCCCCAGACTATGATATCTTCGCTATCCTGCGCTAGGGGAAAGCACATGTGTGTATGACACTTTTTAACTTTATTGTACTTAGTACAATTAATGGATAGCTACGAAACCTTTTAGCATTCACCTAATCTAACAATGTAGATAAGTGTAAGCACGAACTCAATGTATTAGCGGTGGATTTTCCTAAATAAATGTGCACAAGCCAGCTCACCTGCACTACGTCGTCCAAGCACCGGCCCCACGCGTCGCTGCGGTCGACCAGCGTGTTCCACTTGTCAGCAAGCTTGGCCACCTCGCGGCGGATGGAGCGCGCCAGCTCGCGGGCCTGCTCCTCCGCCGAGCGGTACCCTCGGGAGTCACCCTCGCTGTCGCGGCTTGCTGCTGGAACAAATTGCATATTTTCATCATCATCATCATCATCATATCAGCCGATGGACGTCCACTGCAGGGCATAGGCCTTTTGTAAGGACTTCCAAACATCACGATACTGAGCCACCTGCATCCAGCGAATCCCTGCGACTCGCTTGATGTCGTCAGTCCACCTGGTGGGGGGTCGGCCAACACTGCGCTTACTAGTGCGGGGTCGCCATTCCAGCACTTTGGGACCCCAACGTCCAGCGAGGAGTGCGTCAGGGAGATGTGATCTCTCCGAAGCTATTTACCGCCGCACTGGAAGACGTCTTTAAGCTTCTGGACTGGGGCGGACTTGGCATCAACATCAATGGCGAGTACATCACTCAACTGCGGTTCGCGGACGATGTAGTCATCATGGCACAGACTCTGGATGACCTTAGTACCATGCTCAATGACCTCAGCAGCGTTTCTCAACAGGTGAGCCTGAAAATGAATATGGCAAAAACAAAAATAATGTGTAATGCTCATGTATCGCTCCACCCAGTTATAGTTGAGAACGCTGCACTCGAAATTGTAGACGAATACGTATACCTAGGACATATGATGCAGTTAGGTAGGTCCAATTTCGAGAAAGAGGTGAACCGTCGAATCCAACTCGGCTGGGCTGCATTCGGGAAACTTCGCGACATCTTTTCGTCCGAAATTCCTCAGTGCCTGAAGACAAAAGTCTTCGAACAGTGCGTGTTGCCAGTGATGACCTATGGATCCGAGACTTGGTCGCTAACTATGGGCCTCATAAGAAGGCTCAGAGTCACACAGCGGGCGATGGAACGAGCTATGTTAGGAGTGTCTCTGCGTGATCGAATCAGAAATGAGGAAATCCGTAAATAACTAAGTTACCACTCTCCTCATTGACACGTAATACTCATTTGTGAGGGTCGTTACCACCTCCATTTATGATCTTTTCCTCACAATGTTACGTGTACGTATGTGGCTGGGCAGATTGAGATTTTCTTAATTTGTCCAGGTCTAGCTGGTGGGAGGCTTCGGCCGTGGCTAGTTACCATCCTACCGGCAAAGACGTACCGCCAAGCGGTTTAGCGTTCCGGTACGATGCCGTGCAGAAACCGAAAGGGGTGTGGATTTATATCCTCCTCCTAACAAGTTAGCCCGCTTCCATCTTAGACTGTATCATCACTTACCATCAGGTGAGATTGTAGTCAAGGGCAAACTTGTAAAGAATAAAAAAAAAAGTAATTTTGTGTTCTAAATCGAAATACCTGAAATACGTCCTTGAAGTCGGTTCCACTTTCATGTTAAAAAGATTATATTAAATACCTACTACAAACGACTCCAATAAAAACACCTTAAACTCATGATTTAATTTATCTACATACGTTACACATTACGATATCACATGCTGGCTCAAATGGCTCAAACGATCAATTAATATAGAACAGCGCGTGCATTCGGGAGGAATGTAATAATGACGCCATTACTTCCGACCCAAGGAACACCGGCTTTGCACTTTCTGTTCCAATGGAATCAGGGTTTATCTCTCCATAAGGATTTACACCATGCTAACACGTTCTGAAAATACGATGGAAGAAAAATCCCTTTAAAATATGATCCATACTAACTTTATAAAGAGGTTTGTGAGGTTTTAGGGGGTAATCGAGAGCCGTGATAGCCCATAGATAGATAGAAAGTGACCTCTACCATAGATTATGAAGGCTCGAATCCGATGCACGACAATGCACCTTGAACTTTTCAGTTATTTTAAGAAATTAAATATCACGACCCTCAAATGGCGAAGATAAAACATCGTAAGGAAACCTGCATACCTGAGATTTTTGTCAATTCTCATGTGCGTGAAGTCTGCCCAGCGAAGTGGGCCAGTGTAGTGGACTATTTGGCCTAACCCCTCTCATTTCTAAAAGGAGACTCGAGCTCAGCAGTGAGCCCAATGTGGGTTGATAATAATTAATGAATGAGGGGGCAATCTCTAGATCTACTGAACCGATTTACATAATTCTTTTACTTAATAAGCAGATAAAAAGCCACGTTATTTGTGAGTATTATAGGCTATATTCTATCCCAGTGTTTTCACAGGAACAGGGACTACGCGGGGGAAACCGCCGGGCGTCGGCTAGTCATCTATATATGTATCTTTTTATGTTGCTTGGCTGGTCCATACCCTCTCTCCTATAATGAGATTAAATTTATGACCTCTGCCTTTGATTCAGAGGCCGCAGGTTCGAATCCGGTCCGGGGCATGCACCTTCAACTTTTCAGTTCTGTGCATTTTAGGAAATTAAAATATCACGTGTCTCGAAAGGTGAAGGAAAAACATCGTGAGGAAACCTGTGACAATTTTTGATTCTCTGCGTGAATGGAGTCTATGGATAAGCCTAACCCCTCTCATTTTGAGAAGTGACTCGTGCTCAACAGTGAGCTGAATATGCGTTATAAATGATAGATGACGATCTACCTAAGTAAAATGAAGTACAGGCATATAATATGGGTTAATTTATAACCCATATTCAGCTCAGCTCATCAGATAGATGATGATCTACCTAAGTAAAATTAGTACAGGCAATCACTTAGACACTTTAGCATAATATTATTACAAGCAATGTATCAGATTTAACTGAGATTAGAGATAATGCAAAATGCTATCCGAACGACATAAGGAATTTTGAGAGGGTAACAAAAATTCAAAATAAAAATTCGATGAATTCATACCGTCCCGCCTGTGAGTAAACGCGCCATTCGCTCCACTGTGGAGATTCGCCGAGGAATATTTCGAATTTTTATCTCCGCATTTTTCATTACTGAAACTCCGTTAGGGCTGCCAGAAATGCCAAGCATACTTGGAAATGACAGCGGATTTTGTTGATATTTAAAAGACCGTATTTTATAATGTTTCCGGGTATTTCATTAACAAATTTTTGGAAATGCCTTTTAGTTTTATTTGACTATGCCGATGTCAAGGAGATGCGTGACGTTTGTTTTTCACATGGGTTTCACCGCCTTCACCACGCTGCTTGTTAAGACTCATTCTGGATCATTCTTAATTCTGGCTACTTAAATATTGTTAAATGGTGAATAACTGAGTTTGTCGTGAGATTCTTCCCGAACCAAGGCGCTTTTGGAACCTTCGTTACATTATTTTAACTAATAACTTATACATGACATTTCAAAAGTGCTTGTAAAAGCTTATTGACATCAATAAAGTTTATCTTTGTCTTAAATATGTGATCTTATAACTGAAATTTGAATGGAAATAGATTTTTTTCTGGATTAACACATACGCTACTTTCATCCCGGAAAAATCCATGGTTCCCGCGGGATTTGTGAAAAACTGAACTCCACGCGGATGAAGTCGCGGGCGTCCGCTTGTGATCTAATAAATGTGGTACTAAAGTACACGATAGGTAAATAAGTTTATATGAAACTTAAAGCGATTTAGCGTTACGGTACGAAGTGTGTGAAGGTGTGGATTTTCATTCTCCTCCTAACAAGTTAGCCCGCTTCCATCTTAGATTGCATCATCACTTACCATCAGGTGAGATTGTAGTCAAGCGCTGACTTGTAAAAAAAAAAAATAAAAAAAAATATGAAAACATACTTTTTCAGTCAAGTGCCAACCCTAGAGTCAGTGGCTAACTTCATACTTGAAATACACGCCCTTGCAATATGTTGCAATGTTAAATTGTGTGATGCATTTTTGTATGAAAAAATTATACATTTTATTTCGAGTTACTAAATAAAAACGAGACATGAATTTTAATATTATAATATTTTTGCCGGTTTTTAAGAAAAAGCGATATATCATAAAAAAGTACTGCTCATAATAAACACAGCTTTTTAAAGATTGTCCGTCGTGACAACAATGGATAAACTTGCATTTGTAGAAGCGAAGTAGCCTTTAAAAACTTAATATAGAATGTGAACTTGTTTGTTTGTTACGCTTTCACGACTAAACCACTAAGCCGATTTTAAAAATTCGTTCACCAATGGAGAGCTACATTATTAGCGAGTGACATAAGGTATATTTTAACCCCGTATTCTCACAGGAATGGGAACTACGCGGGTGTAACTGCGCTTCGCTAGTGATCATCGTTATCAACCCATATTCAGCTCACTGCTGAGCTCGAGTCTCCTCTCAAAGTGAGAGGACGTTAATACACCACGCTGGCTCAATGGCAGACTTCACACATTCAGAGAATTAAGAAAATTCTCTGGTATGCAGGTTTCCTCACGATGTTTTCCTTCACCGTTTGAGACACGTGATATTTAATTTCTTAAAATGCACACAACTGAAAAGTTACAGTTGCATGTCCCAGACCGGATTCGAACCCACACCCTCCGGAATCGGAGGCAGAGGTCATATCCACTGGACTGTCACGGCTCTTACTTCACGACCACACACTATCTATATGTTATATATCTATTTTATGAACATTACATATTACAACTTTAATGATGGGGTCCATTCTCTACACTCAATATTAAAAGGGGTACCCCCATACGCAGGGGAAGAAGGGGGCATTGTTTAGTGCCATTGTAACCCATCAGTTTGTACGCGATTGTTCTCACCATTTCACAATAGTTGAATTGATTCTGATTATTACACCGACCATTATACGCGGTTCATTGGTATTTAGCGTTTGCGGTCCAAATGCTTTATACAACGCTATAATAATTAAACTGGGCTATAATATAGCTAACTTACAACGTGATATTAATTTGAACGACTTTATGGTGAACATATCCATAATTTATGATGCGAGACGGTGATGTGATTTTATGACTTTGTGCTTTACCCATTGATGTGTAAGTTGTCATATCTTGACAACTTAAACAACGTAACAAGATAATAAGACAAGTGTGAATCGGACTCGCCCACCGAGGGTTCCGTGCTTAGGATTGTTATATCTACAACATCTAGTTAAGGAATCAAATTGTGCAGTTTTATAGACCACCTGTTTTTCAAGATTTAATACCAAATGTATAGTTTTAACATAATAGACAGCACGAGTGCTGCAATGGCTAATTACGTGCACGTGCACTGGCATACAAATACAATACTTTCTCTATGACCATAGAAAAATAAATAAAAGAATTAAAAAAACTTTGTAAATAAATATTTGGCGTTGGGCATCGGCGCTCGCATCGCGATTCCTCGATTTTGTATCGGCGTGGCCTCTTAGATTTTGTCTCTTATAAGGCAGACTAAATTTTTGTAGATACTGCCATGGAACTATTTAAAAATTTTAACAAAAATCTTTGTAGCGTGGTTTACCCGTGTGTCAGGGTCTTTCAGTTCTTTAAGATATATGCCCTGCAACCTTGTTTAGGGACCTTTATGATGTCCTGATCTAACTGTTGTAATATATTTGTCGCATTTGGAATTACACGCGTGTGACTTGTGTCTTAAGCGGGTTCTACTGTAGCTTTGTGATATGGTTTGAGATTTTTTATTGAGTAGATTATGAAAGGAGAATGCCCACTGGCCCATAAAACGTCGGCCCAGGGAACCCAGGTATACCCCCGTACAAAAGTATATGGAGATGATAATATGATGTATCAATAAGGATCTGGTTAAATAAATGGCTGAATAAAAGTATGTTTCTTGAAGAAAAATATATTTTTTATCACTGTTATAGGGCAAAATGGTACATTTGAAGATTCTTTTGTTGTATGTATGTATTGTTGTAACGTTGGAGAAAACTTTTTTTGATATAGTAATAATTTAATTATTAAAATAGAATTTTCAAGATTTGGTGGTCGAAGCCGCAGGTGGGCATTCCCCTTTAACATTGTTACAGAATAGCGCTACTACTGATCTAATTAAAATAAGGCCTATAGCCTAACCACCGTATAAACAAGGCAGTTAAGATTGATGTATTCGTATCTAACTCTTCAGTTAAATCGTTCATCGTTAACTCTATCCAACGTAATTGTTACCATCAAGTCCACTAACCAATGGGTTACCCATACCCTAAATCAATTACAAACAATTCAATCGAACCTTGTCCATCGCATGACCGCTTTCTATCAACATTCGCAATTACTGGACGGATGTGAGTGTGCTTTGTTGCCCCTTTGACCCATTTCTCCCCCTTCATACACGGAATCGCTAAAGAGATTAGTGCCACACGTAGTGTTGGAATTAGCTTGAAACGTCAAGTTTGTTTTGTGCCTATTATTAGTGCCTAGTCGTAATTTTTAATATTTTCATACTGTTACTATCGCGTTGACGTAAACGCCAATTTATATAGAATTGAAACAGTTGTGCAGTAGTGCCACTAGATGGCGCTGTTTCAATTCCTGAGAATTTCGCGTTTACGTTAACGCGATAGTAACAGAATCAAACTGCCACTAGGCCCTCAGATTGTACAGGGATAAGAATGGATACAAGAAACTTATTACATTATGATATAAGTGTGGTAAGTTGAAAATTACAGCCGAGGCGATATTGCAGCTCGAGCCAAAGGCGAGAGCTATAGTAACGAAGCAGAGGCTGTAATTATCAAAGCGCACGTATGTCATACGACGCTTTATAACACATTAGCGAGTAAACACACTTTACACACACTTTCTGAAAATTAATTTGCATCTATGCCGGTTTTGCATTTGATGACATTTTGACACGCTTGTCATTTTTACAAAGATAACAAAGTACGAGCCAGTATTAGTATTAAAATGAATTAATATTTTTGTGTTTCTGATACAGATACATTATTGACATTAATTGTCAAAATTATTATAATGAAATAATTAAATGTTTATATATTATATTTTATCTCACAAAATTAATTTTATCATAAAATGTTAAGCACTTCTCTGCCATAAAAACTCTTTGCTAAGATTTTAAAAAAGTACCATTCGTTTTTAGGCGGATTTACGTTTTAAATTACATTACAGCACATGTGTGTTTAACTTTACATTACGGCACATGTGCGTAATGAGATGCATTACAATACTGAAATTGGTGAAATAAGAGATAGTGTCATAAAAATTATTACAGGATGTGTATGTGCTTTGTTAACCTTTTTGAACCATTTCTAGTCCTTTAAAGGCTGAATTACTAAATTGAATAGTTCAGACTTTACTAGAACCGCAAAACTCATAGGTGTTGTACTTTGAATATTTATTATGCCTAAAGTTATAACTATGAAAGCTCAGTAGATATGACCTCTGCCCTCGATTCTGAGGATGTAGGTTCGAATCCAGCGATGTGCGCCTCCGATTTTTCAGTTATGTGCAAATTAAATATCACGTGCCTCAAACGGTGAAGAAAAAACATCTCAATTCTCTGCGTGTGTGAAGTCTGCCAATCCGCATTGGGCCAGCGTGGTGTACTATTGGCCTAACCCCTCTCATTCTGAGAGGAGAATCGTGCTCAACAGTGATCCGAATTATAAAATCACGTCGTCACTTGCTCTCAATCAATTAGGTATTATAGCAACAAAGGTACTGATATTCCACACCCACCCGTATTATGCCTCCACTGTATGCATAGGATCTCAGTTCGTTACACAGAATTAGCATGACGGCCTGCATATGCATAATCATAAAGCATCATGCATAACTGATTAGCATGCAAAGAATACATTGCACGCTCTATAACAGATCTATGGTTAAGCCTGTTAACAAAGATGTGTTTCGATATGAATATAGTGTCCAATATTTAGCTTTAAATTACGAAATCGATAAATATTAAAAATTATTATATTTAATTGATTCTGAAACACGGCTAAAACTCACGTGATATTAGGTCGGAGTATGCCCGACTAGTTTCAAACCCATACGGGGCTCTTAGTCATGAGCTGATGATGAGTTTTAGCCGTGTTTCATAATCTATACTAATATTATAAAGCTGAAGAGTTTGTTTGTTTGTTTGATTGAACGCGCTAATCTCAGGACCTACTGGTCCGATTTGAAAAATTCTTTCAGTGTTCGATAGTCCATTTATCGATAAAGGCTATAGGCTATATTTTATCCCCGTATTCCTACGGGACCGGGAACCACGCGGGTAAAACCGCGCGGCGTCAGCTAGTCAATTAATATGAATAACACTCACGATAGTTTAAATTCTAAAAATTATTATATTTGTTAAAAAATTTTTAACACGTATACAAGTATTAGCGATACCCGCGACTTCGTCCGCCTTTAGACGTCCTTAATCCGGCCCTGTCGTAAAATCCGTTCTTAGCGGATATCTAGGACTATAAATTAGCTATCTGCAAAATTTCAGATTTCGTAATGAGTGAAATTTTGCTTTTTTTAAATGTTTGTGTGTGATGTTTTAAATGATGAACAATTTATTGAATCAAAAGATTTAATTATTTTATAATTATCTAGATATCGCTTACAAAAGCATTTTTTTTTTTGCAAATAATAAGAAGGAAAGTTTTCTTGTTTTTTTCTTGTTTATTAAATTTATTTCTTTAATCGTAGATTATTTTTAATTTTTAAAAAGTAAACCCTTGACTAAAATTTTACCTGAAAGTAAGTGATGATGCAATCTAAGATTGAAGCGGACTACCTTATTAGGAGGAGGATGAAAATCCACCCTGTCGGCTTCTACCCAACATCGTACCGGAACGCTAAATCGCTTGGCGGTATGACAGTTTAAAGACTACACGCCCTTGAACAAAAATTACATGTGAAATGACCCAACGTGAATAACGCTTAGAAGGCTGTTATATCGTTACTATCTGTTGTTAAGAGCTGTGATAGCCCAGTGGATATTACCTCTGCTTCCGATTCCGGAGGGTGTGGGTTCGAATCCGGTCCGGGGCATGCACCTCCAACTTTTCAGTTGTGTGCATTTTAAGAAATTAAATATCACGTGTCTCAATCGGTGAAGGAAAACATCGTGAGGAAACCTGCATACGAGAGAATTATCACAATTCTCTGCATGTGTGAAGTCTGCCAATCCGCATTGGGCCAGCGTGGTGGACTATTGGCCTAACCCCCTCTCATTCTGAGAGGAGACTCGAGCTCAGCAGTGAGCCGAATATGGGTTGATGACGCGTATCTGTTACAAGCCTCGACTTGCTAATTTATTTCAAACAGAATTCGCTTCACAGCGCGCGTTGCAGTAAAATCCCTCAGATTTAAGTTTTGCGGGTAGTAATAAAAAGGAAAATAGTAACAGAAATGAAGCAAGTAACGAAGTTACCTCAGAAGCGATGCAAACCTTTGAATGCACAAGCACTCTTTTAATTAAAGCCGGTCTCAATCCCGCGATGGACGGCAGTAATTCAGAGCCTTAATTACTTCTGTATAAAAATTCCAGTTCAATTCCTTAAAAAATAATTTTTAATGAGATTTGTGTTTTCTTAATTAAATTCTTGTGTTTTTCCTTAAAAAAATCAAGGTGGAATTTGTAATTTGTAACTGTTAATATTTAAACCGTAGACAAAAAATATAATAGACGTAAAGATACCATAGTCGGTTTCTCCAAAAAAAGAAAAAGTAGACAACCAACGCGTGGGATAACGTTTTTTCGCGTACGTTATTGCGATTTCTCTTATGTCAGCCACGTTCAAGTAATCTCACAGGCCTGCAACGCTAACGGCTTGACAGCCGATAAAACTGATCGTGTGTTGGTCGCGATGTGCATGAAATCTACCGAATGCCATCAATACACGATCAGTTTTATCGGACGTTAAGATTATTTGATCGTCAGTGACATTACAAGAAAAATCTTAAGAGCAGCCTGGAGATGTAAAGTTGGCATATCACCGTGCCTCGGAGAGCGCGTAAAGCCATCGCGCCTACTGATCTTTCACTGTCTACGGTCTATCGTCCCATCGGACTATGAGATTGAAGGAAAAGAGAATGCACCTGTGCTTGTGGACACACTTGTGCTCTTGTGTATGGTTAATCTCTCCATTAGACTAACCGCCGTGGCCGAAAAAAGAATAAAACAATTCGGTGGTGTTAAAATTATTGTCAATTATGTAAATAGTAGATTTTATGCATTTAAAAAATATAAAATAATCTCAGTGTGAGCCTAAAATTATAGTAAGTATTAAGTAATCAATTAGCTTTAAGTATATTGGTGAAAACATGGTTCAGTGAAACCAATCCAACCAAGTGATCCAAATATCGAATCGCATACATTGTATTCTTTTTCAAGGGGATGCGGACGCCCCATCTATCTATCTACTTTTCTGTCTGCGTAAAAAGTTGTAACGAAATTTAAAGTAAGAATGACGTGCGATTGTAGAGCACATTTGCCTAAATAAGCGCTCTAGCTACACTCTCGCAACTCTAATGTACAATTGGCTAGATTATACACTCTACTCACGTTCGGTGTCACTGGTGTCTGAGAGCGGCGGTTCGTTGGCCACGTACTGTCTGCCACTCAGTAGATTGCTCTCGACCACCGGCCGCTTGTCTTCCAGCTGTCTCCTAAACGCTCTATGGTCGTCCTGGTGAAAATAAAAACAGTATTTATTTATTTTATTTATAAAAACTTAATTGCACAAAAAGAAAATAACAAAAGAACACATAAATTTTTAGGCAATCTAAACATAAATAATCTTAATATCCTGTGAGATGGGAAATTGCAATACAATAAATAATAAGTACTATTCACTAAATAATAATAACTAATATGATAAATAAATAAAAACACTACAATTAAATATTTCCATATTATAAAGTTTGTTTATTATGTATGTTACAAATCTATCTATATTATTTTTGTTTATTCTGTACAAGTGAGCACTTGACTACCTCACCTGGCGATGAAAAAATTGTGTGTCTGTAGTTTAAATATTATATAAATAAAATAGTACTTAATATTAAAAAAAATTCCTCGTTGGTCACGAGGATAAAATGGTCTTGGATTTGAGACCTGGGTTGGTTATGAAATATTGAAGAGAGTTTCTATTTTTCAAGAAATTCTCAGCAAAATACTCAGTCCGAGTTGGGAAATTGGCAGTGTTACACATTGTGCCTCCGTTACAATTGGCAACGTACTAAAGATATTAAAACACTTTTTAACTAATAAACAGATGGGTGAAGGTCGTTTCTAGTAAATATCTTAGTTTCTAATAGAGGAAGACTATAGATTTTAAGCCTAAGTGCCTTTAATAACCTAACTCTTCAGACCAGATCACACCAATACTTCTAGGCGGTCGAAATAAGCATAACGATGGTACTTCTTCACAAATCGCTTCCGACTTCCAAAAAGGAGGATTTTATTTTTATTCTTAGTCTTTATTCTTTACAAGTTACCCCTTGTCTACAATCTCATCTGATGGTAAGTGCATCGTCACTTACTATCAGGTGAGATTGTAGTCAAGGGTCTAAGATAGCAGCGGGCTAACTTGTTAGGAGGAAGATAAAAATCCACACCCCTTTTTGGTCTCTACACGAAGTCGTACCGGAAGGCTAAATCGCTTCGCGTTACGTCTTTGCCGGTAACTAGCCACGGCCGAAGTCTTCCACCAGCCAGACCTGGACCTATTAAGAACCCAGGATCCGTTTTGTCGTCAATAGGAGCTTCTATATTCGGCTGAATGTATGTTTTTATTTGTGTACTTTCTTGCTATTGAAATTTGCTACCATTTGTCTTTCTACAGATAAAGTACATTCTATCTTCGGTCATAAATGTCAGCATCCGAGCCCAGATAACACTATCGATTGCCATTGCACCGAGGGCTCGTTATTCATAATTTCCGCACTTGCGCGGAATTTATTGCGGACGGCGTGCGGCAAGAGAAATATGCTTTCCGCAAACTCACCGCGAGCCGAGTCCGCTGTCTACGGCATCATTATCGTAAACACTGTCTTCTTTGCAATAAAGAGGAAATACATACGAATTCTGTATTTTTTATCTTGTTTCTTTTTCATGTTTTTGTGAAATTCTGCGACATAATCTGCGCAAACTAAACTGCGCAGTTAAATTGAAGGTCTGGGTAATCTATAGGTTAATCCTACTATCCTATCCTACTTAATATTATAAACGCGAAAGTTTGTATGGATGTATGTTTGGATGTTTGTTACTCTTTAATGCCGCTACTACTGAAGCGATTTGGCTAAAATTTGGAATTGAAATGGATTTTACTCTGGATTAACACAGGCTACTTTTTATCCCGAAAATATCCATGGTTTCTCGAGATTTGCGAAAACTGATGATTTTAATGATATGAATGTTTGTTACTCTTTCACGCCTCGACTACTTAACCGAATTAGCTGAAATTTGGTATTGAGATATATTATATCATGGATTAACACAAAGGCTACTTTTTATCCTGGATAAATCCATGGTTCCCGAGGGATTTGTGAAAACTAAATTCTACGCGGGCGTCCGCTAGTTATTTAAATGTCAATGAAGTTGTTAGTATTATGACAACCTTTAATTAACTTGTCCTTTTAGTTGTGTGTGGTTTTATTGGATGCTAAATTACCACACAGTATTGGCAAACACTGTAAGTGCAAGTAAATTTTTAAGTAGATAAATATTGTTTGAGATACACTAAATATTGACTCGAAATATCACAAAAACAACTCAGAAAACTACTTGTATTGCAGTAAAAATGTAGTGAAACGAAATACACGTGTTGTCTATAACATTCATTGAAATTAAACAGTATTTCTATAAGTCCTTACCAAAATAAACACTAAATTCACACACAAAATACCTTAACTTCAATAAGGGGATTTGTAGGCTCCAGATAAGGCCGTTAGCATGTCGCTACAAGATTATGTCAACAAGGATTCACTGAATAAATTTGTATTCCCGATGTGATTACGTTCCGAGGTATTCCTCGTCTGCGACAATGCTATACTGACAGTGTTCTTCTTTAGAGATTCATTTACTGATGATAACTTGAAGTGAACAGGCTTTTTGAGAATTTCGTATACACTCAATTTGAATGAAAAAATTGAATCTATACTTATAATATTAAGCTGAAGAGTTTGTTTGATTGAACGCGCTAATCTCAGGAACTACTGGTCCGATTTGAAAAATAAATTCTTTCAGTGTTATATAGCCCATTTATCGAGGAAGGCTATAGGCTATATATTATCCCCATATTCTTATGGTAACGGGAACCACGCGGGTGAAACCGCGCGGCGTCAGCTAGTTTGTTAATAATTCTCTACAAAATTCACTTAATTTAACCACTAATTCGTCTCGAATAAAATGTGATTTTAAATCAAAATAGATATGACCTCTGCCTTAGATTCGGAGAGCATAGGAGCATAAAATGGTGAAGGAAAAACATTGTGAAGAAACCTACATATCTAGGAATTTTCTATAGGTGTGTGAAGTCTGAAAATCCGCATTGGGCCAGCGTGGTGAACTATTGGCCTAACCCCTCTCTTTCTGTTACAATGAAAATATTTGATACATAAGACTGAATTTAATGAAGTTTTTTTAATCATAATCAGTCTATTCTAACTTGACTATTAACACTAACTCTACCATACAATAAGGCAGTTTCTACCAAGAAGAGCCGGTAAATAACAATAAATTTATTAGAAAAAAAAAAAACTAAAAAGACAACACACGAAAATGTGCGTTACGCGTTTCCAAAAATAATTAAATCGACACGTTAGAATACAAATAAACATTGCCTCGAAATATCGTTTATTTCACTTTCTAAATTTTCATAAATTATTTCAAACCATTTAGGAGTAGTAAAAACTACCTCTGTATTAGAAGACTCCGCTCTTCCATAGCTAGTACAGAAATAACAGATTCCAAATGAACATTTAAAAAAAAAACAATACATGAAAATGTGCGTTACCAAAATTAATTCAATCGACACGTTAGAATACAAATATACACATTGTACAATTACAATCAGCTGGGCGATGGGAACTGCTGTTGATAAATCTACCTACATGGCACAGCCGTTATTGCTCGTGGACGCCATTTTGTGGTGCGATGCCGACCAAAATGGCGGCGCATCCGAAACGATTTTCACCGGGTGATTTAACGTATTGTTGCGGTCTGTGTAAATTGTTTATCACATATTGCGATCTCTTTATTTTTATACCCCCTTTTTCATATACTTTTATATGTAGGTATATATAAAATTTGCTCTTTTAGTGTGGCATTATAAACTATTAGATATTATGTAACGTCAAAACTGAGACGAGCAAACCACCTCTTTGGCGTATTTTCATTTAGTCGCATAGGCACGTAACGTATCTAATGGTATAAAAACATTGGTGTAGTCGCTAATAGCTGAATCGGAGTTATTTTTGGATTGGTCAGGTAATCTGGCCAAGAAAATGAAAACTTTGCTATGTTGCGGAGATAAAAGGACATAATTGCTTCTATACGCATTCTAACCGGTTCCTTTATACAAACCACCGCTCTAAGACTTCTACAGCACACAGACCCACACTGGTTGTCGGTGAACTTAATTCGACTACTACTACAAGAGAGCGAACGTCACTAATATGTGGTGCTGGGCCCGACCCATATACTCCAACAAGCAGCCAGATGAACTGGACATCGTTCTATACGACCTCAACCTCTTTCAGATTCTCACACGCCTGTCTATACCCTTTATTACAAGTAAAGCAACCTTCATCACAAAATATAACTTTTAAATAGCCCACAAATTACCAATTAAGTAAGTCTAAATTGGCCTTTTACAGAACAGTCGAACATTTAGCTATCGAATAAAATAATTATAATAATCAATAAAATCACTAATGAAGTCAATTAGAGGGATGGAGACAAAAAAGGGAAACAATAAAAACACTTCTAAGAGAAAAGGAGACAACAAAAGGGATTACTGTCCATGGCAAGGAAACAGATTAGTTGCCGACACCGCGTCAAGTGAAACTTAAGGCGCTTACCCACTAGAACGGTGCGAGAGATGTGTATCGTGTTGTCTTGTCAATCTTGTCAATTCTATACTTATCCTATGGATCTTAAGGACCTAGGTACCAGTTCTGGGTCAGGCTATTGAATACTGGGATTTTATTTCTTCCAAAAAAATTCTTAGTAACGGCCCAGAGTTGCGAAATTGATGGTAATACAAACCTATTCCTTGAATAGCTCAAAAAGCCCTCGGTCTCAGTGATTAAATTCACTTCTGATAGTTACATGCTCAAACATTACTACCATAAGCTCGCCTGACATCAATAAAACTGAGTATTGTGCCTAAACTATAAATCTATGTTTAAAATCTATTAAGGGCTTCGGCGTGCAATTTTTATTAAAACTCATTGTTAAAAACACTTAAAACCTTTTTTATTGGCCTAACCCTACTCTAGACTTGCTAAATGCTAAATGATATTGTTTTTATATCGTCCACATACGGCTTACTACACCGTTTAGTATTACTTGAAGAGTTTTTCAAGTCGAAAGTTTCTCGTCGTACCCCTACTGCGCTAATGGACATCGTGCTTTAAGAGCGCGTCTATTTTCTTAGCTCTGGATACTTTGTTGAGTATCCTTCCGTTTCTATTGTTGGTAGTATTGGAAATTGATGGCACTTATATCCGGAGAGGTTCTCTTGTTGGTAATAAGGCACTTTGTACTTTACTTTGATCTCTTGTTGCTTTGTCAAATTGCTTGTAAGAAGGTGGTACAAAGGTGATGTTTTGAGCTTGTCAATTTATGAGGTGCGATGTGAAGCCAATTTTTGAAGTGGAAACTTCTTTAGGCGCTGATAAAAGATTTTGCTCCTTTGAACTTTTATTAGAACCACTTTCTAAGTTGCGATTGGACTTAAATTTGGTACACCTAATTGCATATTTTTGGAGACAATGAAGGTACCATGGAGTTGATGCGATGGCCATAGGTACTCCTAAACTAGACAATATAAACCAATCGAGTGTAGATTCATTTGGCTTAACAAACACTCCAGTGTTATAATATGGAAGAGCATTTATGTAAAATCTTGTTCTTTAAATATTAATTTTTTTATTTATTCTATATTTTGTTTAACATTAAAGGATAATTTCTTTAACTTTAGGTTAAATTATGTAAACGGTAATGGACCATGACAGTTTTCAGGTCGCGTTTGCTAGAGAGACATAGATTCCCGTATGGTTTCAAACGGCAAGGGAAAAACATCGTGAGGAAATCTGTATACCTGATAAATTGCTAATTTCTCTGCATGTGTGAAGTCTACCAATTGGGCCAGCGTGGACTATTGACCTAATCCCTTTTATTTCGAGAGGAGATTCGCGCTCAAAAGTGATCTGAATATGGATTGCTAATGATGAGTATCAAGGAGTATCAAGCCTCGCTTACCTGTTGCTTAGTAAGCGCATTGTTGAGCGGGAGTCTAGCGCTCAACAGTAAGCCGAATATGGTTTGCTAACGATGAGTATCAAGGAGTATCAAGATTCGCTTACCTGTTGCTTAATAAGCGCATTGAGGTCTCCCCTGGGCGGCGCGAGCGCGTTCAATTCAGTCTCCTTGCGTATCACCCACTCGGTGAGCTCCCGCAGGGATAGCAGCAATGCTGACCAATGCTCTGCGTTGCTCTCCAGGCGGTTCCTGGAAAATACAGTGTTATTTAATACCGATTGATACGTAATGTATCAGTATAAGTTATTGTGAAAGATTCTGTAACAATCCGCCCGTAATATCCAGCATAAAGGCGGAATTATATTTGTCTGACGTGTCGTGTGACGTATGATACCGATTCTGTTATGATGCGTCACGACACGGCACGTCAGACAAATAAAAATTCGGCGTAACAGAAGTTTTGCGGCGTAATAAAAGTATGCTAGTACGTTCTATCTAGAACACAACAACAAATAATAGTACGAACTCTAGAATAAGAAATATCATCTCATCTGTTATTTAAGCGTGATAAGAAATAAATGATAGATAACATTAGCACATTGCAAACAGGTTGCCTATTTTGAACTTTGGTTGGTGGGAGGCTTCAGTCGTGGCTAGTTACCACCCTACCGACAAAGTCGTACCGCTAAGCGATTTAGCGTTCAGGTACGATGGCGTGTAGTAAACGGGGTGTGGATTTTCATCCTACCACCCTACCAGCAAAGCGATTTAGCCTTCCGGTACGACTTCGTGTAGAGACCAAAAAGGGGTGTGGATTTTTATCTTCCTCCTAATAAGTTAGCCCGCTTTGACATTAGATTGCATCATCACTTACCATCAGGTGAGATGGTGGTCAAGGGCTAATTTGTAAAGAATAAAAAAAAAACCACAATGTATATAACTATCTACCCTGCACCTGCAGAACTGCAGGTCACTCTCAAAAATGTTATCGCCTTAAGATTTAAGTCCATATTGGAGCCTGGTCTGTCTATCATTAGATTAGTCTGGTCTAATGCGGGTTAGTCTGGTCTGGTGACCCAATAGTGACAGGTATCCAACCGATAATACAACGTCTATCGGCTGCTGCTAAACTCATAACCCTTCTTTTTTGCTCTGTCGGGTAAAAATAAAGATATATCATATTGTTAACAATGTTCTGATATGTTTTGTGGCTCGAAATGTTTCAGCAAGTTGGCTCGGCGTGAGACGCTAGCAATTGTTGAAAATTGGCCGACGCTCAGCTGCTTAATATGTTAAGCCGCGGATTTAGATAAAACTAGAGATGGTATCTAGTCGATAACTTTAACATTTATATTTATACTAATATTATAAAAAGGAAATATTTGATTATTTGTTTCGCATTTAATAATATGTTCTGACCAAATTACCGGGCCAATGTGAAAAAAACTTTCACCAATGGAAAGTTACATTATCAAGGAGTAGCATGGTATATATTTTATTCCATTATTTCCATAGGAAAAACTAGGCGGGTTAAACTGCGGGATTCTGCTAGTTAATAATAACTTTAATAAAACGGTAAGTAGAAATCGTTTAAAGTGTTTATTTGTCACACAAAAAGTTTTATTTACAATTTTCTGAAGTTCAAGAACTGGCTGTCCTAGCTAGATATTATGGATCTGTGTTAAGAATAAATCATAGAAAGAAAAAAAAATGTAGTGATTCAAATGTAACAACGACATGATTTTATAAGAGAGCAAAAATATAATAACAGGAAGTAAAAGTAATTGAAATTGTAATGATCTTACCAATTGTTATCTATATACTTTTCATAAAAAAAAGAAACAGTTTGCAAGCACTGTTAAGGCGGACGGTTTCGATTTTTTTAATGAAAAGTATAACTATGATAATGTATTTTTTTTAAAAGAACAAAGGTTGTCTTTATGACCAGCTCTTTTTAGCAGAACCTGCATTCAGAACTGGCGGTAGAGTCTCTACAAATAGTAGTTTACTTGACGTTTCAAAAGTGCTTGTAAAGGTAGCCTACCTACTTGGTACAAATGAATTATGGTTTTTTTATCTGTGTAGGGGTAGGGAAGGAGTAAGTGCTAATAAACAAAAGCGATGCTTGATCGGGTCCGCTTCTTTCTATATAAAAGACTATCTGACGCCGCGCGGTTTTACCCGCGTGGTTTCCGTTTCCGTAGGGAAATGGGGATAATATATAGCCTATAGCCTTCCTCGATAAATGTGCTATCTAACACTGAAAGATTTTTTCAAATCGGATATCAAATTTAAAGTATTTTTAATCGATATCGATATGCTTAAGAAATCACAACCCTACACAGTTGTATAAATCGCAACGTTTGCAAAGATTTTTATTCTGGCACGAGCGCTATAAACTTTAAGGGTGCCAAGATGAATATGCAATTACTAACTTTACTATGCCCCATGCTGAATGATTAAAAGCTTTAAAACCCCATATCAGAGGGTTTGAGGTTAAAACCCATGTCGAAACCGCTTTTTGAAATTAGATTGCTTTGTGTTTAGAATAAATTAGATGTTAATAAATAGTTAAAGATGTAAAACATGTCAGTTTTTTAAATTGTATATAAATTAAGAGTATGCTAATAGTAAAGCAATTTTGTAAAAGGAACAGGGTATCTGCGATCATAACTTTCGGAGCTACAGGGATTTAAAGGGTCTACTACTAATGACGTCGTAGGTAATGTAATGCGTTCAAACAAAATTACTAATATCTTTGTTATTCGTGCGTTTGTTTATATATATATAAAAATAAGTCGGGTTTTCCTTCCTGACGCTATAACTCCAGAACGCACGAACCGATTTCCACGGTTTTGCATTCGTTGGAAAGGCCTCGGGCTCCGTGAGGTTTATAGCAAAGAAAATTCAGGAAAAGGTAGGATAGGGGTAGGGAAGGGAAGGGTAGGGGTAGTTGAAAGTTTACATCGAGTTTCACGCGGACGAAGTCGCGGGCGTCCGCTAGTAGTTCATATATTGAAAAATGTCACATTTAATGTAAGGAAGCTAAAACTGTATGCATTTTCATCTAATTACGATAAAAGATTTTTAATAGATTTTGAAATTTTATTATCTCATTTATTTTGCAAATATCCAGACAATCTTTGCTTTTTATGTATAAATTAGTTAACATTGAACTTATTTATCATAACAATCAATATATTCAAACCTAATCATCATCCCCATTATGGATTATTTCACGATAAAAAGTAGCTAAAATTTTGCTCAATAGACCATTCTTTTTTCCAGTGTAAGTCCTATTAAAATTTGGTCAGCCGTTGTATAGATTAAACAGGACAAACATACATACAGAAAATAAAAAGATAGTTCGTTTCTTTTTTAATACCGACAGACAAATAGACAAGTTTTATAAAACAGCAACCAAAAAAAATCGGACATAATAACATCTTTTGGGTCTCCTAATCAGTTATGCAATTGTATTTAATATAACTCAATTGTCACCAAAACGAAGCCCTCATTCATGTTTCGTGTGTTACCCCTGTACCGTGTTTGAGTTTCGCTGACAGGTTGCACCCTCGGCGGTTGGCCCCTTTGATCCCACGAGATATGCGGGGATGTGGTCCCTACCCGGAAGAGGGTTGTTGTTTAATTTTGAAATTTTTTCTCCAAAGCATTCGTCCCTTATTAGATTCAGCAGGGTAGAAATTGTGAGTAGGAATGTTTTCCTACTAATATTATAAACGCGAAAGTTTGTATGTATGTTTGGATGTTTGAAAGAAAGAAAGAAAGAAAGAAAATTATTTTATTTTGTTTGGATGTTTGTTACTCTTTAACGCCGCTACTACTGAAGCGATCTTTACAAATAGTCAACTGACGTGTCAAAAGTGCTTGTAAACTGAGCCTACTTGAAATAAATGATTTTTGATTTTTTGATTTTTTGATTTTTTTGGCTAAAATTTGGAATGGAAAATTTGGATTAACACATAGGTACTTTTTATCCTGTAAAAATTTATGGTTTCCCGAGATTTGCGAAAACTGATGATTTTAATGTTATGTATGTTTGTTACTCTTTCACGCCTCGACTACTTAACCGAATTAGCTGAAATTTGGTACTTAGATATATTATAGCACGGATTAATACATAGGCTACTTTTTATTCCGGAAAAATCCATGGTTCCCGAGGGATTTGTGAAAAACTAAATTTCACGCGAACGAAGTCGCGGGCTTCCGCTAGTCTTCTATATGTACAGGGTATCTTGTAAATATTACGAATTTCAGTCGGACGAAGTCGCAGCTGGTTAGTAAATAAATCTAAAGCCACCCTTATCCATCACAAATGAATATACAATAAACATCTTTTACGCCCGCTTTCGCTCGTAAAACTCGAAATAAAGATGTCCGCACAATCCCACTTTTATTTCACTATGAAATCACTAAACAGCTCTCTTTATGGTGCTACGTATGCAAAATACCCTATCTGTGGGTAGGGCGTGGTATCATTTATAGCGATGAGATTTTAAATATATTACCCTAGCTGCCGAGCGGTTTCACCCGTGTTGTTCCCGTTCCCGTAAGAATACGAGGATAATATATAGCCTATAGCCTTCCTCGATAAATGGGCTATCTAACACTGAAAGTTAGTTTAGTTCGGTTACCAATCGGTTCACCATTGCAAAGACAGGCAGACACACATAGCGGTAAAACTAATAACGCCCCGTTATTGCGTCCGAGATAAAAAACCAACAACATTTAAAAGTTTTATTTGTATAATAGTTACCGCCGCGTGGTTGCACCCACGTTGTTCCTGTTCTCGTGGGAATATGGGAAGAAACACAGCTTATAACACTCGGCGATAATGTAGCTTCCGAACAGTGAAAGAATTTTTCAAATCGTTTCAGTAATTTCAGAGCCAAAATGCATACAAACAAACAATCAAATCTTTCCTCTTTATAATATTAGTTACATACTCGTAGGTAACACCCCACATTTATTATTATTCGGAACAAAAATCGCTATATCTGCCGCCATACCTTCAAAACTTTTTATATGCAATTGAAAGGCAATAAAAACCACTTTACGTCTAATACATATCTTATCTGCCAGCTACCGCGCATACAGTAGGTTTTATAATCGTTTTATGGTCTACTATAATAGACTGCTCATATACTGAGTATGGTTACTATTGAATTTTTTATTATAATACTAGCAGACGCATGCGACTACGTGTGATTTTTTTTCCCGAAGCTATGTAGTTTTAACGACAAAAAGTAGCCTTGACGATAGAGAATCATAATAATCCATCTCCTTTCTAAGTTTTAGCTAAATCGGTTTAATACTTAATTGCTTTATGAAGGAACAACAAACTTTCGCCTAATATTAGTAAGAAATAACCTATGTCGGCAACTTAACTTAACTTAACTTTTTTTACTTTACCACGGGAACTCTTTAGTTTTACTAAATGTGGTCAATGTGCTCTGAGCAGTTGATAAAATTGTACTTTTTATCAACTGTTGATTTTATTGCTGGATTTTCTTTTAGCAGATCCTAAGAAAACTAATCTTCCAAACTGGTGGTAGAGTAACTACAAACGGATAAAACTGTCGTTCCAAAAATGCCTGTTCGAAAAAACAAGATTATTTCCTAACTTTGTAACGAATTTTCTTAAAATCCTACCTGTAGTTTTGCAAGAAAGAGTAACAAATATATCCTTTAACCTTCACTGCCTTAACACAAACTTACGCATTTTTAAAGCTCCTAACATAATCCCCACAGAACAAAGAGCAATTACGCCTAGTTTGGACTACTTTAGTATCTAAGTCGAGTACGAACAATTTTTGGATTTACCGCCCAAAAATCGTTCGTACTAACGTAAAATAGTCTAAACTAGGCCTAAAGCTGGGCATAAACGGGGAACCCTCATAACTTTAATTTTTAGTTTTTGTAACTCAAACCGTAACGTTACAAATAGGCCTAATTAAAATAAATTAACTTTGAGATTTTGACTTTATAATATTAGTAAAAAGTATAACAACATCGAGTCCCAAAGGGGAATTCAATAAATAATGTCGACGCCGCAGCAAAGTGTTTGAGCTAGGCATCGCTGGTTGGAACAAGCTAGCGCGCCGCAGCACACGGGCATTCCTCGCGTGTTTCTTGCATTCATACAAGCGGAATGTTCACGAGATGCCGGATTGTTCGCTTATTTACATACTTCAGTTGTCTTAGCCCGTCGAGATGGATGGTGGCTGTGCAAGGAATTTTTGTGGCGCATATTAAATTTTACAAAATATGAGCGAGATTTTCGGCGAGTTTCCGTGTAATTTAATATTTAGGTAAAGATGTTTTAGCAGAAGATCTGAATCTATAATCTATAATAATATTATAAAGCTGAAGAGTTTGTTTGTCGCTAATCTCAGGAACTACTGGTCCGATTTGAAAAATTCTTTTAGTGTTAGATAGCCCATTTATCGAGGAAGGCTATAGGCTGTATATTATCCCAATATTCCCACGGGAACGGGAACCACGCGGGTGAAATCGCGCGGCGTCAGCTAGTTATAAGAATAAGAATAAATACTTATTTGAAATATTCAGTACTAGCGGACGCCCGCGTGGAATTCAGTTTTTCACAAATTCCGCGGGAACCATGGGTTTTTCCGGGATGAAAAGTAATTTATGTGTTAATCCAAAGTAAAATCTATTTCCATTCCAAATTTCAGCCAAATCGCTTCAGTAGCCGCAGCGTAAAGGAGGAACAAACATACTTACACAATTACACACAAACTTTCGCCTATTATACGACTGTGTGCTTAGTTTTAAATAAGTTTGTAAAATGGTGGTAAACAAAAAAAAAATAAACCTTGGCTAAGTTTGTTGTTCTTCTCGGACCAAGGCGCGTTTGGAGCTCTCGTAACTTTAATTTTAAGTTTTCGACTATTATTACCACCATTAGATTAAATTATAAATTATGACATAATCCTGACATTTCAAAAGTGTTTGTAAAGTAAGTCTAATTGAAATAAATAAATTTTGAATTTTTGAATTTTGAACATACATAAAAAATGTACACGTCGATTGATAATCTATATAAGTACATACATACGTTTTTTGTTGGTTTCAAATACAAAAAGTCTTTGGAAATTGTAAACCTCGTTACATTTTACGACGGTATAGACTCAGTCGCTAACACATTCAATCCATTTTATTCTATTTCTGAATCACAGCGTCGCTAATAATTAATTTACGTCGAGTGCGATAGGAGTGGTAGCTATCGGGTGACTTAATACCAATTAGAGCCGCATCGTAATTGGCTTAGTTGCGGTCTGACTGATCGGCGCAGATGAAGTTAACTGTATAACTGTATGACGGATATAGTGTCAATGGACACGTATATGTGAATACATGACAGATATTGTATCAATGGACACGTATCCATCTCGTTGACGTGAGAATAGTGGATCGTCATTATCTGACGGCCTCCGTGGCGCTGTGGTGTGGGCGGTGGATTTACAAGGTCCTGGGTTCAATCCCCGGCTGGGCCAATTGAGTTTTCTTAATTAGTCTAGGTCAGGCTGGTGGGTGGTTTCAGCCGTTGTTAGTTACCACCTTACCGTCACAGACGTACCGCCAAGCAATTTACGGTTCCGGTACGATGTCGTGTAGAACAATGTGTGTCGATGCCTTCTTGTAGAACGGGATTAGGATGAATATCTTCACATAGTTGACATATACGATGTCCGGTGCTTACTGGTGGATATCATACAGTAGATAAATGTCATTTATTCAATTGATTTGATGTTTATTTCAATAGGTTGATGATAAAGACCAAAATAGTGAATAAGCCAGCAGGTATGAATGAATGAATGAATGAATGATATTTTATTCATGAAAATGTACGTTTAACATGATGGTACATATTATAGCACATGGTACACATTATCTTAAATAATTAAATACATTTGAATGCAGAAAAAATAAGAATCTAAATTAATACAATGTCACAATTAGAAAATAATAAGTTAGAAAATGTCCATGTCCATAAAATAATCTTGAATGTCATAATAACTTTTTTTTAATAATAAATTATAAATTAAGGTAAGATTGCAATTAGGATACACTTATTTCAGATACGCTAGTGGTAATTTAAATTGTTATTAAGCTACGAATTGCGGTACGAACGGCTTCAGTGTGCTCGTGGCGTTCGAGGCGTCCACATCTCTTGTTGTGTAATTCTTTATGGGTTACTTGGGAGAGTGACTTGAGTGGATAAGGGAAGTGTTAGTCAATTTTCAAAGGATCCTTTAACCCTACACACATCGTTCACAAGTGCGTGACTCCACTCAAGGTCATTCTAGGGTCTTATTTTTTTTACAGTTAGATTTGTTAATTAAGTTGTCCTGACAAGTGTTGTGAATCATAACCTTTGTTCGACATTAGTTTTCTTATATTTGTAATCACTTTTGAGTCCTATAATAAAATATCTAATTAAAATCAATACATTTAAATTCGTAATATTAGCAAAATATAAAGTGCACTAGTCAAAGGGAAGTCCAGTAAAAATGGCCGCTCCCGGAAATGAAATTCCCGACGGATATTTATAGCGCTGTCAATGAAGGCTGTTCGCGTACAAATCGCCTAATTTTCGCTCACTTAATCGAAATGTCACAAATGCGAAGTAATTTGATTTTCGCGAGGTTTTCGTAAACTCGCTTTTGCAAGTGACTTTTATATTTTACTAGCTAACGCCTCGCAGTTTCACCCGCGTAGTTCCCGTCCCCGTGAGAATACGAGGATTAAATATAGCCTATGTCACTTACAAATAACGTGGCTTTCTGATAGTAAAATTATTAAAATCGGTTCAGTAGATCCAAAAATTAACTTCTACAATACCACAAACTTTACCTCTTTATAATATTAAGTATAGACTAGACGCCGCGCGGAATTAAGAGTACTTTCTGGACTATTTGTTTGTTATCACACCAATATTATAAAAGCGAAAGTTTGTGTGTAAGTGTCAAAGTGCGTGTGTAAGTATGTTTGTTCATTCTTTTACGCTGCGGCTACTGTAACAATTTGGCTGAAATTTGAAATGAAAATAGATTTTACTCTGGATTAACACATAGGCTTTTCATCCCGGAAAAATCCATGGTTCCCGCGGGATTTGTAAAAAACTGAATTGCACGCGGACGAAGTCGCAGGCGTCCGCTAGTATCAAATATTACTGTAAAAAGTAAAAAGTTACAAACCTGATAGCCATACTCTTGGACTTGAGATGGTGCCACCTCTGGTTCATCTCGTCGAGACGCCGCTGCAGCATCACAGCGTCCTCTTGCGAGGACAATGACCCCAGCAAGCGCCGCCCTGTACCCGTGAGCGACGCGTACACATCCCGGTGTGTCTCGATCTCCGATTGGAGGTCCTGGAACAAGGAATGGTTGGATCTAACTATTCATAAAAGATAGAGAGGTTCTAGAACTGTTCTTAGCAGGCGTTGAGGTTCTAGAACAGTTCTTAACAGTAATAGTTATGAATATTTACTCTGTAGTTGAATCAAATAGATGTTGTTAGCGTTGAGTTGCTAGAACTGTTCTTTACAGGTGTCAGGGTTCTAAAACTGTTTTTATTATTTGTGGTAATCAAACTGTTCTTGACAGCGTCGAGGTGCGACAATTGTTCTTTACAGGGATTAAAGTTCTAGAACTGTTTATGAGAGACATGGTTTTGATTATATGTAGTTCATCGTTTTTATGCTTACTAGTCAGCACAGCTGTTGCTTGCAACTTGAAGGGTTTGCCAATGAAAATATGTAATTAGTGTGTTCTTCTTCTTCACTGTGATTGTTCTTATGTTTAGCAGTCATTCAGCATCGCTATGCTATGGTTTAAAGATACGTTTGTAGATGAATTGAAAATAAGCCCAATGCAGAATATACACCATTTTGTGTTTAAATATTTATGGATCAACATAAGGGCCATAGCTCATCAGAGTCACCCGCAACGGACGTACTTCAAAGACAAATAAAACTAACAGGCTGATACATCAAAGCTCAAACTAATAGAAGTAGATTTATTTTGGTTGTGTTAGTAATTGTGTTTAGTTAGTTATGGTACCTATAAAATGTCAATTGTAAATGGAATTTCGATCCTAATAAAAATTAAAAAAAAAACACAAAAAAATGTCTATGAAAATTAGCACTTTTGCAAATTTTACCATTTTAACAGTAGGTTGCAGTAAAATTCTGAAGTTCTCAAGACAGTGAAAAAAAGGTGAAAGTTTGTACGAAAATTCTTTCAATCAACATCAAAATTGCGTGATTGCAAAGTGTTTACCACTCAAACTGTCTGAAACAAACGCACCCAAAGTTCATACGTGACGTTACATCAACATAGGACGCGGTATCCTTTAACGAATTCAATTTAACGTCTTGTGACGAGCCGCCTATGAATATTAATACTGTGATCATGACGCCGGTAATTTGTGAACGTTAATGAGGGTAGATACATCAAGTTTAAAGGGCGAAATATGGTTTGTTTACTTACTAGAAGTCCATTGTTAAGATTATGAAGACCTGGGTTCGAGTCCTAGGTCAGGCTATTAAATACTGAGTTTATTTTTTGTTCCAAGAAAATCGCTTGCGCGTCATTTTCGTACGTCTATACGTACGTATTCAGCCTCTATTATGTGATTTCGCAAAGAAGAATATTGTTATCGCCGCGTTGCAACGACTTGCGGTACGGACGGCTTCCGTGTGCTCGTGGCGTTCGAGCCGTCCACATCTCTTGTTATGTAATTCTTTATGGGTTACTTGGGATAGGCGGTGAGAGTGACTTAAATGGAAAAGGGGAGTGTTTGTTTAACAGTCAAAGGATCCTTTAACCCTACACACAACGTTCAGAAGTTCGTGACTTCACTCAAAGTCATCCTCTGCCATTCTAGGGTCTTATTTTGGTTACAGTTTGATTTGTTAATTAAGTTGTCCTGACAAGTATTGTGAATCATAACCTTTGTTCGACATTACTTTTCTTATTTTTGTAACCACTTCAGAGTCTGCTAAAATAGGACGAAAGACTGATCATATGATTTATTGTTTAAGACTTTGATTTTGAACAGTTGGCAACTGCCAATGTGGGCACAACACAAAAAAAAATCAATACATTTATCTTCACTCTCTCTTTCTCTGTGATTTAAACAGGAGTTATTGTTTTGTTAGTGTTTCTAAGTGCGCCATTTCTCTCTAAGACCCGGATTCGAGAACAAATCGCTGCCTTTCCAATACTGACGGGGGGAGTTATTTCTAGATCTAGAATACCTACACCTTAGGATAAGAAACTGAGATAGATAACACACTGATAGTATAAAGGCGAAGTTCATGTGTATGTTTGTTTGTTTGTTAATCCTTTACATCGCAACTACTTAACCGATTTGGCTGAAATTTGGAATGGAGATACGAGTATATTGTACCCTGGATTATAACATAAATTTATAATTAGAACTCTTTTAACAAACATTTTTACTTTATTATTGACAGTGTTCATTGATGAAATTTTTAGCAATAATTGTGTGACATACAAATATTCATTTTATTTGTATATTTTTCGTGTAAAAGAATTTAGCTTTTTTATAGTTCAACCATTATAGTTAAACGAAAAAGCAGATATCTCACAAACGTAGGAAACAACACTTTGCAGGATATTCTAAAAACATCATTATCAACCCATATTCGGCTCGCTGTTGAGCACGAGTCTCCTCTCAGAAAAGAGGGGTTAGGGTAATTTATACCACGATGGCGGCGGCTGCAAAGCAAAAGGCAGACACACGTAGAAAATTCTCAAGCCTGCGGGTTTCCTCATGACGTTTTGCCTTCACCGTTTGAGTCACGTGATATTTAATTTCTTTGAAAGCATATAACTGAAAATTAGGAAGGAACCTACGCCATCTGAATCGATGGGCAGAGGTCAAACCCTCTGGGCTATAACGACATCTATGCTAAAAATATATCCTACTTAACACCTACGGCTCAGGATGTTGGGAAATGGGTGGCATTTAACCATACGAATTACTTTGCCTTACAAAAAAGCTCTTTTTACAAGCGATGGTTTTCCTCTTACTATCAGTTTTGACGGCCTCCGTGGCGCAGTGGTATGCGCGGTGGATATACAAGACGGAGGTCCTGGGTTCGAACCGCGGCTGGGCAGATTGAGATTTTCTTAATTTGTCCAGGTCTGGCTGGTGGGAGGCTTCGGCCGTGGCTAGTTACCACCCTACCGGCAAAGACATACCGCCAAGCGATTTAGCGTTCCGGTACGAACCCAGAAACCGTGCCGTGTAGAAACCGAAAGGGGTGTGGATTTTCATCCTCCTCCTAACAAGTTAGCCCGCTTCCATCTTAGACTGCATCATCACTTACCATCAGGTGAGATTGTAGTCAAGGGCTAACTTGTAAATAATAAAAAAAAAGTCAGGTCATTCGCATAAAAAAGCTACAACACTTACAGGACACTAACGGAAGAAATAAATATGATGGGATTACTTCCCCAGATAAAACATAAAGAGCTCATCTAGAAACACTAAAGAGTTTTGCAAAGTTCGTAAAAAACGATTGAAGTAAAACTCAAGAATACGCCTAATCCACACGTAGGCGCAAATTAATAACGTTTAATTAAAAAGTTTCAAGCGCTCACAATACTGTAATCCCGCCCTCGAGCGTGCTCAACTCTTCATTTTACTTTCGAGATTTTCAAAATAGGTGCTTTTATATGGATTCGATATTTGAATATAAGGATGTTTGATTCGAGTTTAATACAAAGTTCAGTTCATTCAGAATTCTCAAAAAAGTTGCTACGACATGTAAGATCTTTAATAATTCGTATATTGCATGTTTACTCGTAATATCTTTGGATCTACTTAACCGATTTTGAAAATTCTTTCACCAGAAGAAAGCTACATTGTTTTTGAGTGTTAGACTAATCAATTTTATTCCCATATCTCCACGGGATCTGGAGAACACGGGAACGGGAATTCCTATGCAGGAAAACAGTGGGACGTCTTCTAATTCATATGTAAGTTTACTAGCTGAAGCCGCGGTTTCGCCCGCGTGGTTCCCGTTCCCGTAAAAATACGGGGATAATATATAGCCTTCCTCGATAAATGGGCTATCTAATACTGAAAGAATTTTTCAAATAGGACCAGTAGTTCCTGAGATTAGCGCGTTCAAACTAACAAACTCTTCAGCTTTATAATATTAGTATAGATTTGTTTTGAGTTCTATTCTTAGTTAAGTTCCAGTTATTCAGTTCGGTTTTTTTCATATAGAACATGGCGTCTCGTCACTGCCATTAATTTGTGATTGCTGGATGTATTTACTGACACTTGCACAACACGGATTGAGATTGATGTAAGAATCCACAAAATTAGCCCACGCTTCTTCGTTTTTCGTTTACTCTTGACAGAGTGGTCGTGGTCGTCATTTAGGGGTAGTAGCAAACTCACTATCCGTCGCCATTTCTCCCGTAGTGTACCCAGTAGTAGTAGCTCCTAGCACATTTGTGGAGAGATCCATGAAAAGCGGTTTTTACTTGGTCCTGCGCATTGGTGACCTGCTACGCACTTTTGTGCCTTCGACCTTTCTTTTTACCACAAGACGCTCAATGGACGTGTCGTCTTGCCATGTGAAAGACGCTGTTTGATGCCCAGTTGGAGGATTGAGATGTTGGTTCCGAACTTTGTCCAGGATTTGCTAAGCATTCTAATCGCTTGCTTTCAGAGTCCAACAGTTTAGTCTCTAGAGCACTACAAAAGAACAAACATACTTAAACTAATATAGACATAACCATCCCTTGTCGTAGTCGGTTAAAAATATTACTCAGTTTTTTCCAATGTGCCATACATTACGTACTTTTAATAGGACGTATAAAACTTGCATCAAAGCGTATAAAAAGCAGCAAAAAAGCTGTATAAAAGATCTATAGAAGCTTATCGCAATCAGCGTTTCCACTACGGAGGGCCGATCACGTATTTTACAGTTGTATTTTTAATTATTACCACGTTATTGTATTAATGTTCGTATTTCGGCACGCGTGATCTGAATACCCGATATAGCTCTTTCGCTTCTGTCGAAATTCGATGTAAAATGTACGAATACGTGATTATTGAATTCGCAAGCTATTGAATATTTGCATGGATTCAAAAATATAATAACACCGCAATGTATTATATGCTGGAAATTCGTATAAAATATTTTCATATTTTATTAAAATATCCCGACCCAATATCTCATATTATGTTTCAGAAGACAAAATAATAATAAGTCTGCCATTAAGAACATTTTTTTTTAAACAAGTTTTTATTATTATTTTGTTAATAAAATGAACTAAAAAGTTAAAAACTTTATTTCATACCACCTAGTATGAAAGTACTCGTTGATACGAATCAAATGAGCCCAAATTTCATGGGGTTTCGTCGTTTAATTACGGAGTTCCTATGGCCACCTTCCAGCTCCTTCTTCAGACCCTGGTTACCATAAAGTACCAAAGTACTCGTCAAAGCGAATCAAATGAGCTGAAACTTGATGGTATTGCGTCGTTTAATTACAGTTCCTATAGCCACCTTCCAGTTCCATCATCAGATTAGCTCTGTGTCAGAAAAATATCGCATTGTCCAGACAACGGGACAGATGAAACTAAATAAGTACTCTTTTTTTCCTTCAAAGGTTGAGGGCCAGGTATGTTAACAGCTACATTTAAAAGCAACCGTGTTACTATCCAAACTCCATAGTACACATCCTACTAATGGAAGGTGAATGGGATGACAATCTTTCATAATGATTTTTGATAATATGAGATCACTAGAAAAGGGGGGTCATGCGACACAGAAATGCTTAAAACAATTGTTTACATACATGAATGTTGCCCTCTATTATTTATATAAACCGAAACAATCGCAAAGAACTAATTTTAGAAACATTTGACCTTGATTAACTTACAGGCACAGTCACGAGTTTTATAAGACTTACAACAGTAATTAAAAAGCCAAAATGAAGGTGTATACGAGTTTACAGCATTGAGTATAGTTTATATCTTGTTCCGAGGTGAAATCTTTATTGGACAGGGATAAAAAGGCTTCCAAATAAATAGACAGATATTGCTTTACAACCTGTCTGCCATTTACGGTAGCCAAAAACTCCCCATCGAGTGCGCTGTAGTGTAAACAACGTGAGAATTCAATCCCGCTATAGCCAACGCAGAGGCGGGCTCGCAATAGTGATATCAAAATGTCGATAGAATTACTATCGATAGTTGTCCTTGGAAAAATGTGTTAGCATATGAATATGGTTATCAATAGAATGGATATCACATAGTGTTTATAATTAATAGATTAAACTGTGCTAATAGTACTATGTTTTAACGTACGACATGTACGATTAACTTTGCCAGAAGAGAGGTAACTAACCACCACAGACGCGACCATCAGACCAGACATGAGCCAATTTAGAAAATACAAAATCCGAAATTGACTCGAACTTGGAACCAAACTCAGGACCTCTTTGTTGAAAGCCACATCATCACCAACTAGAAAGATGTTCATGTACAGAATTGATAGTTTTGTCTTAGTAGTCGCCATTTTATTTAAATTATCGATATTTGGGAATATCACAACGTTCAGTTGAACACGCTCGTAATGTTTTTCCAATTGCCTTTTCGCACCAGCCGAAAGTTCCGTGCACATTTAAAAGCTGCATTGCACCTCAGCCGACAGTTCCGCACGCCTGGTGTGTTACCGACCGATAATTCCGACGCGTTAGTTTATGTGCTGAAACGTTCCGCAGTTATGTCGCTAAACTTCGACTTTACTATTTTACAGTACTCTTTTTTATGCAATAAAGGCTTGCGCTTGACTACAATTAGGCCTGATGGAAGCATTAATGCGGTTGAAGCACGCTTACCTAGAATCAGCCTATTCATTCTCGCTTTGAAGGTAAATTGTCTACGTGTCAGGAAAAAAGAACCCTGGAAGGTCATTCCAAATTTTTGCTGTGCGAATTAGAAATGTGTTGCCTGGACCTCCACAACGTAAGGAAGCTACAGTACTGTCGAATACTTATTATCGATACTATCGACACTGGTCTGTACGCATCACTAGCTCGCGGCGATCGTGTAAAGGCCCACAATCAACGCTTTTACACTGACGGGAAACCGATAACGAGTTTACCGAATGGTGTGTCCATTGTTTCCATCTTCACTACACTTCACTACAATCGACAACTATGTTACATTAATTTAATTTATTTAAGTGCAATATCAAGACCGGGGCAAGGAATTTTGGCGGGACTTCGTAGGACGTGTTTCTTGCAAGTCTAGTGAGTCTGTATATAGACATATATATATTAGTCGGTATATATTAGTCTGTATATAAGAGGTATATATAGACTAATATATACCGTCTAGGGCGGTAATGTAGGACGTGAAGCGTTGCGAAATGTTGCTCTATATTAGGAGATGATTTACATTTTGGTGGGACAACTGTTTGGTCTTTGAACTATTCTTCATTCTTTTTAGAGATCAATCTACTACATTATCTACATACTTTAAATTACAGTAAGGAAAAATACAGTAGGCATATTTTTTTCAAGATTTGATTGATTTGATTGATTGAAAGAATATTTGCCATATATTTTAAGTTTTTTGTGACCAATATCCCTGTTCCTATCCAACTAATCGGAAAAAGTAGGTAATAGGAGCGGATACAACAATTTAGTCTAAGACCTGTATTAGAAACCACCTACTTATCTATTTAATGCATGGAAAGTGTTTTACATCAAATTTAGTACGTAAATAATATATTGCTGGTAGGTTGCCTCAAAAAATCCTAGCCAAACTATCAGTAATGACAGTTAATGATACTTTGGCCAGGAAATATTTAGGTCACCTACTCGTAATATATTTTTGAACGTTCTAAATTTGATGTAAAACACTATTCATCCATTAAATAGATAGGTGTAGGTCTTTTCTAATACGGGTCTTCTTCTAAATAGTCCAGCGAGTGGTATTCGAATAATGAAAATATAAAGATTTCATAAAGTTTTTAAAGGTATTTATGCTATAAAGTTTCATATAACTCTATAGCATAAATGCCTGAGATCACCAGAAGGGTATACAATAAAATTAAAAATAACTTTATAGCATAAGTTCTTAGAATTACCAGAAGCCGTAAATACTATAATGCGGGCCATAGTCTCTTTGAAGCAGTTGTGTTACTTAAATTAGTTAGCAGACGTAGAAAAGCGTTTAAAAGATTAAGTTCGCGAGGCGCCTGCCATGGATTGACACAGAGCAAGATAAATGAGTCGGTAAACTAAGATGTGAGTGAAATTAAAACGAATGAGCATTGTAAAATTGCAGAGCATTAATCAAGTTAGCCGGGATTAAGATGTGAAGCGGGCTGGAATGTTTTTTACTTTACTTTTTAGTTTAGAAGTAAGACACGGTTTTGGGGGACTAAATTCCTACATTTCTATTGCTTTACTGTTACCAGAATGACAGTAAATGATTACGTAAACTAAGATGTGAGTGAAATTAAAACGAATGAGCATTGTAAAATTGCGGAGCATTAATCAAGTTAGCCGGGATTAAGATGTGGAAGCGGGCTGGGTTGTTTTTTTACTTGACTTTTTAGTTTAAAAGTAAGACTCGGTTTTGGGGGCTTAAATTTCTACATTTCTATTGCTTTACTGTTACCATAATGACAGTAAATGATTACGTAAACTGAGATGTGAGTGAAATTTAAATTTAATGATAAAGTTGCTTGGAGCCCGTTGGATCAGCTTCCACCTTCACACAGGAAGTAAAACTATAAGAAATGTAAACAGTAATTGTTATCAATTGTAAATTATTATAATACTGTATGACTTTTTCAAAAGAGCAACTGTTGAGTTTCTTGCCGGTATCTTCTCAGCAGAACTTGCATTACGAACCGGTGGTAGAATCTTTACAAATAGTCAACTGACGTGTCAAAAGTGCTTGTAAACTGAGCCTACTTGAAATAAATGATTTTTGAATGTTTTATCTTGGAGAAATCTAATTGATTTTATTTTACTGGGGTTTTATTTTACTTTTTAATTATAGAAGTATGATATATGTAGGCATAATATAATTTCGTTGGGTTCTAAATACCAACATTTTTATTTCGTAGCTGTTGTAAGATACAATAATAAAGCTACGAGTTCGTAGCTACGCAGCTATTCTGTAACGATGTCTTGTGTGTCGTAAGTGCGAGTTTCGAATTCACCTCTCTCTCTACCTAACACGATACTATAGAAAGAGAAAGAGATGAATTCGACACTCGCACTAGCAAGTCATACAAAACATAGTTACAGAATAGCCACCTGCAATAAATTCCAGCGAATTTCCCTCCACTGTGGCGTAAGATAGTGGTCATATGTACACGTAAAGCTTATATTTCTGAATTGCATAGCCGGGCATGTGGTTACAGCTTGCACGTGAGAACGTCGGATGTTCAGACGACGCTAGCCGAGTGAATACCAATTGGCACCTGGTCCAGATATTTGTATATAATTGCGCTGAAGTTTTAAATAAAAATATACAGGGTGTCCCGAAAATAGTACAAAAAACTTTGCAATGTGAGCTGACATCAAGGCATACTAAACTAACGCGATATATATATTAATCGAAATTTACGGTTTTTAAGTTATGTTAATTTTTCTACAAAATTTAAAAACTACCTTCAATGCAATTTAGTCTGTATATATATATGCCGCGAAGCTAAATGAGTGGCGATTCTGGGTATGTGTTGCAGTGACATCGCGGAAAAAAATCCAAATAAATATTTGAGCGATAAATCCCAGTATTCTTCTATTCAATAACAAAAATCGAACATAGAGGTTCATCGTCATTATTCACAACCCATATTCAGCTCAATGTTGAGCATAAGTCTCCTCTCAGAATGAGAGGGGTTAAGGCTCAGTCCACCACGCTGGCCAAATGCGGATTGGCAGACTTCACACACGTAGAGAATCGAGAATATCCCAATTGTCTTAATTACAAATTAAATTAAAGAATATAATTTTCTTTATTTTCTTTAATTTTTTCAATTCTCTTCCACGCTAAACTTTCATCATTATCATCATTATTAAACCATATTCGTTTAGGCTTTAGGCCTTGGGTTTAGGCTAATAGTCCACCACGCTGGCCCAATGCGGATTGGCAGACTTCAACCACGTAAATAATTGAGAAGATTCTCAGGAATGGAGATTTCCTCACGATATTTTTTTCGACATCGTTTCAGACACGTTATATTTAATTTCTTAAGGCGTACATAATTGAAAAGTTAGAGGTGCATGCACCTGACTGGATTCGATACTACGCCCTCTGAATCGAAGAGAGAGGTCATATCCACCGGGCTATCACGAAACATAGAGGTTAATCAATTGAAAATTCAACGTAAAGGTTAATCCTCCTTCATTCCCAAATAGAAGTCGAGTCGGGAAAAGTTTATTTTTAAAACAACAGTCTACAAAATGCAGTAGGTAGGTACACCGATAGATTAGTCCCAACCACAAACGGATTGAAAAGTAGAGATCGGGAGGTACATAAATTCTCAGAAACGAACCAAAGATAGTTGCTATCGTTCGTACGAATGAGCGAGTCGGCAAACTGACTCTACTGCGGTTCTAGTAGGGTAACCAGCTTTCAGTAATATATTGTATGGTATCCTGGTTTTGTATGGGGCTTTTTGACCTTGTCTAGAAAATATGCTGAGGTATTTATGCTGCCAAAAAGCAATTTGCATAGCTGCTATACTGTCCGAAGGCACGTTTGCCAATGTATTGCAGGCACATGAGTCTTAACACCTATGAGGTGTTAAGACTCAGGTGCCTGCACACCTGTCACCTATGATATCAGGTTGACAGGTGCAGGTCAGTGCAACGTAGTTGGTATGCAAGTGTGTCTGTCTGCATGGTTGTTTATGTTATAGGTGATGTTTTTTCCTATAACATAACCACAATTGGTTTCTTCAATTAGGAGTATTTTTGGATAATGTGAAAATTAAAGTGGAAAGCTACAGGGATAACAGGGATAGCTTTGTACCTGGCCACCCTACATCTAGCTCGTAATCTCAGGTGCCCGGGCCGGTTATATCCAGTTAAATCCTGTTACAACCGGTTACCAGGCTGGGGATTACCGCCTTGATCCGGTTTTCAGTCGTTTCCGACTTGATTTATTCACTTTCCGCATTTTTTTTGCACTGTGGGTCAAGTATACATACGAGTACCTACTTGATGTTATTTTAGGTTACAAACAATGTTTTGTTTTCGACTTTACATGACTTTGCTGCTAGTATAGCACCCCCGCACTGGAAAGCGCAGTTTAAGTCGATCTCCCATTAGGTGGACCGACGACATGGACCGGGTTGTAGGGAGCCGCTGGATGCTGGCGGCTCGAGACCGTGGTGTTTAGAAGTAAGTCTATCCAAAGGCCTATGCCCAGCATTGGACGTCCATCAGCTATTAATAATAGTGAGCTTTGCAGAGCAGCTTTATTCTATAAAAATCTATAAAATGAAGTTTGTTTTAATATACGTTTTATTGTATTTTGTTCTTTTTATTTTTGTTGAACTATTGTAAGTGTTGAAGAAAAATAAAAAGACGAAAACCAGCAAGAGCCCAAACTCGATGTGTTATCTCGATCTTAGTCTTGTTTAGTTTAAACAAACACTTGTAAAATCGCACACATAAATGTTTTTTTTTTGTTTTTTAAAGTCAAAATTTATTCGATTGTATCTGCATGGGCCCGAACTCAGATATGTGTTTATCTGTGGAAGTGTAAAAACGCGTGAAAACTGCAAATATTTGTGAAATAAAATGTAATTTTCTTGTTTAGTTTAAATAAAAACCTGTAAAATCAATCAACAACCAGATCTATTTGTGAAATGAAATCTATCAACAGGAACGTTCTCCATTGAATTGGGGCATCAGTAAATGTTATTTGTGATTCAGCAAAGGCCAAAGGCTTTCAGCGTGGAAACCATTATACATATTACTAACAGTCAACGTTGCCAGTGCGGTGCAAAAACGCGGCGAAGCAAAAATTTAATATCCAAGATGGATAGTGAAATATTTAAGGCCAGGATTTCAATAATGCGTATAGTTATGGCGGCTTGCGGTTTAGCTCTGTGCTGGGAGGAAAGTTTAAGGTATAAACATTTTGCTGAGAATTTTTGTGATATATTGCTTGGTGTTGTATTTTTACGGTGTAGTAATGTTGGTGGTTGACGGGTTCGTTTTGGTACTATTCTGTTCCACGCTAAACTTTAATAACTTTTTCTTTAAAATGATATACTAGTAAGCACGGTGCACGTTAGACCGTTGTAACGGAGCAAACTGAAAATCAGCGCTGTGCACTATGCACAGCATAAGGCTGAGTTTGCGACCAGTTGCCATTTTACTAGGTAGGCGAGTAATAATAATTAGTTTCTTTTTTTTTTTATTTTTGTATTATAGCTTAAGCACAATAATTAAAATTAAATTGATTTTATGTATGCCTAGTAATAAGTATGGTAATAAAGATTATTTATTATTATTATTATTATACATGCATTCTACTCTCACGCCCGGTACAAAATAAATATATATAAAAGCCAAAGGGAAAATAAATAAACTTACTTAAATACACAAAATAAATAAACTTAAATGTATATTACATAAATACATATATGCACCGGGCGGAGGATTCACCCCGGCAGGGAGACCAAACGGCCGGGGGTCAGGGCGACAGGTGGAGAAACCGGCGGACTATCCTAGCCGAGTCCAGCAAGACCGCTTTTTGCATCTTGCCTGCGAGCGAACTGCCACGGAACCCCAGCCGCCTCAGATGGTGAGCGAGGCTGACTGGGATCAAACCGTTGGCAGATATAACGATGGGGATGATTTCAGTGGACTCCACATGCCACATGGCGGTAACCTCGTGAGCCAGATCTAGATATTTACGTTTTTTCTCTGTCTCAGCTCTCACAAGGTTCTCGTTATTATTATTATTATTAATAAGTAAAAATATAATTTAGAAAGAATTGCGTAGGTATATCTAAGTTATCATCATCGTCACCAAATTGCCCAGACTTTGACAGGCCAGAAGACATGTACCACGTGTTGTTGGAGTGTGTCAGAAACGAGGCAATGCGACGGGAAGTACTGCTAAGATTTCCTGCACTAAGAGAGGTGGGCGGCTGTAATAGTTCACTGGCACATCCTCAGTCAGAGGAGGCCAGGGCGCTGGTACAGCTTTTTAGGAAAAGTTTTAAGATTTAATTAAATTTTAAGATAAGCATTATTACAAAGGCGACTGTCCAAAATGGACTCAGCCTTTCAAAATAAAGATTGAAGAATGATGATTTTAAAATAAAGATTAAAGATGAAGTGAAGATAAAAAAAAAAAATCATCATCATCATCATATCAGCCGATGGACGTCCACTGCAGGACATAGGCCTTTTGTAGGGACTTCCAAACATCACGATACTGAGCCACCTGCATCCAGCGAATCCCTGCGACTCGCTTAATGTCGTCAGTCCACCTGGTGGGGCGGCCAACACTGCGCTTACTAGTGCGGGGTCGCCAGTCCAGCACTTTGGGACCCAACGTCCATCGGCTCTTCGAACTATGTGCCCCATTGCCACTTCAGCTTCGCAACTCGTTGAGCTATGTCGGTGACTTTGATTCTTCTGCGGATCTCCTCATTTCTGATTCGATCACGCAGAGATACTCCTAACATAGCTCGTTCCATCGCCCGCTGTGTGACTCTGAGCCTTTTTATGAGGCCCATAGATAGGCCCATAGGCCATTATAACTTAGATTAGGTCGCTAACGACCAAGTCGCGACCAATCTAAGTTATAAGAATTCGTAATTTGAACCTCCTTGTTTGTTCAGGAATGACGGCAAGAGGCTCGACCGGATGACAATAGTACTGTGGTCTATGGGCTTTTAAATGGGATGGGACCTGCGTAGATACGTTGGCAGGGTCTCATCTCTCGCGCACTTCCAAAAGACCTGGCACAGTTGCTAAATATGCTCAATTGTTTAATAATCCATTATATACGATTTCACAAAAAATATTGACTTATGTGAAACTTGCAGGCTAGTACAACATTTTTAAGTTAGTAAGTTAGTGAGTTACATCTTAATAAGTTTACCTCGGAATTTGAGATACACATTTGTGTATTTTTTTTTTATTGAGGAAATACAATGGTAACTTTCCAAAATAACTATACAATTTATGCCTACTTCATACCCATGGAATGGTGACACGAATATTGGCAGCATTGCCGAATACGAATCCGGGTGTATTTAAGAATACGTGCATGCTTACACACGAAATTTCACCTGTATAATATTTATATACTAGATTCTGGCTGTAAATACTGGAAAGTTAAAAAAAACAACAAACAAAAAAAAACAGATCTACAGATCTATTGCTTTCGATCTTTTGCAAGACGATGTATGACTTGGTTAAGGGTTATACCCGGACACATTCATTTAACCGTGCCGCGAATCGTTAATGAACCGGATTTCGTCCCTAGCCGGACATGGGCCGGACAAAATGGCGGATTGCCGCCGAAATCACGCACGTGATCTGTCACATTTGTCATTTTTCGTGCAATTTAACACGGGATTCGCACGCACGTGTTTAGAATTTAAATGGCCACCGAAAAAATAAAACTTTTATGCTGATATTCATGACTGGTTATTGTTTTATTGACAACTTGTTTCCCGCGGCTTCGGTGGCATGTAGAAGTTTTTAATGAGAAAATTTTGATTGTTTGGACACGTTGGGAGCTATTGCAAAAAATTGGGCGGTCGGGTGACTTGATTGCTCAAAATCACACTAATATTATAAAGGCGAAAGCTTGTGTGTAAGTGTTTGCACACAAACCTCGTGCAAATGAGGGCTTATAAGTCAATATTCGTCCGGCATTAAGTTAAATCAATCAATTTTACAAGCACTTTCGAAACGTCAGGTAAATAATAAGAATTTAAGTCACGTTACTTTTTTCGTATTTCTGACAGCAAACCTTTTCATTTGACATCCATATCATGGGGGTGGATTTTAAAACATTCAGTCCGCCATCTTGGAGAGGCCGCAATATTGGATTTCTATTGACGTTTCTTAACTAGTCATGTATTATCATCAGAACTCAGAGCGTGTGCAAAATTTCATTATAATCGAAGTCAAATGGGTCAAATTAAGATTCCAAGATTTTCTTCCATACATAATTACAAGTGAAGCTAGTATAAAGCGTGTAATTAGTCGAAAACTTAAAATTAAAGTTAAGTAAATGACCATTACAATATAATATATTCGTAGCTTCAAAACACTACCCTATTCATTGTAGAAACAATGAAGAGGAGTCAATACCCATAACCGAACTCATAAAAGTCAAATATTCACAACATTAAACTCCAAACAAACGAAAATGCAACATAAACTGCTAGTAACGTCTGTTGCAGTTATATTTGAGTTTCGCAACTGTTATTAGTTCTACGCCATATTTGTACTGACTGGGGAGGTTTGTAGAACAAACTCACAAATACACACGCTTTACAGTTCAACTGTAAAATATTACTTTGAGCTCTTGTGTTTATTATTTCTTTGTTTTATAAATATGGTATAAGACAAACGGTGACGGAAAAACATCGTGAGGAAACCTGCATACATGAGACTTTTCTTAATTCTACGGCTGCTGGGAGGCTTCGGCCGTGGCTAGTTACCACCCTACCGACAAAGACGTACCACCAAGCGATTTAGCGTTTCGGTACGATGAATATAGAAACCGAAAAGGGGCGTGGATTTTCATCCTCCTCCTAACAAGTTAGCCCGCTTACAACTTAGACTGCATCATCACTTACAATCAGGTGAGATTGTAGTCAAGGGCTAACTTGTAAAGAATAAAAAAAAAAAAGGTGAAGGTGTGAAGTCAGCCAACCCGCATTCAGCCAGCGTGGTGGACTAAGGCCTAATCCCTCTCATTCTAAGAGGAGACTCGTGCTCAATAGTGAGCCGAATATGGGTTGCTAATGATGATGATGAAATAAGATATCGCTCGCGCTTTTGAACTTTGTTAACCAAGAGCCCGAACCCATTCATGTCCATACCCTAGTGGATAAGACCTCTGTCTACGATTCGGTGGACGTAGGTTCGAATCTGGTCCAGGGCATTCCAAAACCTCCAAGTTTTCAGTAATATGCATTCTAAGAAATTAAATACGTGTCTCAAACGGTGAAGGAGAGCATCGTGAGGAAACCTGAAAATTTTCTACGTGGGTGAAGTATGCCAATCCGCATTGGGCCAGAGTGGTAGACTATTAGCCTAACCCCTCTCATTGTGAGAGGAGAGTCGTGCTCAATGGTGAGCCAAATATGAGCTACTAATGATGATGAACAACAAACAAATCTACACTTAATATTATAAAGAGGTAAAGTTGTAGGGGGTAATTTCTGAATCTACTGAACTGATTAGTTAGCGACGACTGGCACTGAAAATCCACGTTATTTGCGAGTGACACAAGCTATATTTTATCCCCATATTCTCACGGAAACGGAAACTACGCGAATAAAACCGCGGGTTGTCAGCTAGTGAGAAATAAGCGTTTATTATCTAAAGTCTGAGCAATACTAAAGATAATTTCAGTTCAGTTCCCAGAGTTAGTTCGGAACAAACAAATATCAATACAAGTGACAGCTCTAAAGTCCGCGTAAACTGTACCCGGGTATCCTAAGCCCCGGCCTTCGTATACCGGCATCAATTCACCCCTACCTGCCGGCTTTACCAGCACCTGCGACCAAGTACAGACTAATCAAAGTATTGTGCTTCTAAACTAATATTATAAAGCTGAAATGTTTGTTTGAACGCGCTTATCTCAGGAACTAATGATTCGAATTGAGAATTTATTTTCGTTCTGGATAGCTCATTTATGTAGCAAAAACGGGAAAATATTATTTTTAAAAGCTTCCGTTGCGTGAGCAGCTTAATCAGCTAAGTAAGAATCATGAATGACGAAATTGTTCCATAAAAAGCTCTAAATAAAAATCCGGAACAGTTTTTGTTTTTTTATTACTAGCGATCCGCTCTGGCTTACCACGGGTATAATGTAAATCTCTGATATATTTTTTGTGCTACAATATATGTACCTAATAACATATAAACCTTCCTCATGAATATAAATATAGCAGAAAACTGCATTAAAATTAGTTGCATAGTAAAAAAGATCTAAGCGGACATACAGCGGAAGCGACTTCATTTTATATTATGTAGTAATAGTGACAATGGGTGGGGCACATAGTTTGAAGAGCCGATAGACGTTGAAGTCCCAAGGAGCTGGAATGGCGACCCCGCAATAGAAAGCGGAGTGTTGCTCGACCCTCACCAGGTGGAATGACGACATCAAGCGAGTCGCAGGGATTCGCTGGATGCAGGCGGCTCAAGGTGATGTTTGGAAGTCCCTACAAAAGGCATATGTCCTGCAGTGGACGTCCATCGGCTAATATTATGATCAATGATAGTGAAGGTATACCTACTTAAATAACCTTTTTTTATGTTAATTGTGTTATCGCCGCGTTGCAACGACTTGCGGTTGCTCGTGGCGTTCGAGCCGTCCACATCTCTTGTTGTGTAATTCTTTATGGGTTACTTGGGATAGGTGGGGAGAGTGACTTGAGTGGAAAAGCAGAGTGTTTATTAACTGTCAAAGGAGCCTTTAACCCTACACACAACGTTCACAAGAGCGTGACTTCACTCAAGGTCATTCTAGGGTCTTATTTCGGTTACAGTTTGATTTGTTAATTAAGTTGTCTTGACAAATGTTGTGAATCAATTACCTTTGTTCGACATTACTTTTCTAATTTTTGTAATCACTTCTGAGTCTGCTAAAAATTAAGGGTTTCCTGACGGATGAAGTCGCAGACGGCCGCTATTGCGAAGTTAAAATACTACTTAAATATCTGCTAACTTTGTACAGTTATGGCAAAATGGAACAAACATTAATTTAAGTTACAGGTCCAACTTCCAAGTCTACAAAGTGTAGCTGGGTAGCTTGCCTGTTTCCTAGGTAACTTAAGCCCTGGACCATTCCGACATCAATTCATTTCAACTTGCCGGTATTACGCACACCTGAGGCCAAATACAGACAAATTTTATTCACTTAGTAAAGCGAAGATAAAACTGTATTCAAAGTATCTGAAAACGTATTTCTAACAATTATTATAAAACACTGTTAAATTCACGCAATATAACGTTGGAGCAAGCACTGTTTATTTATTTATTTACTATTTATTTATTTATTGCAACACCTACAACTATACTACAGCCTTTCTTGATGAGTACTGTTTACCAACAAACAAACGTCGTGGTACCCGATCCATCTACTTATACATAACATTTGTAGATCAAACCTCGGTCACCACTCCATAATACCCAGGCTATGCAGACAGAGAACTATCCAAGAAAGATAAGTCCATCGACATCTACTGTGACAAGATACATAACTTCAAATCTAAAATAAAAAATACTTATAAGAGCTCTGTTCTATAATTCGCCCTACAACAATAGTCTTCTTCATTTGATTTTCAATATATTTTATTTAAATTTTTAGTTTCTTTAATTTGTATTTCTGTTTGCTACAAAAAGCTACTAATGATGAAAGTTAACTCTAGATTATCACTGCTCTGTGTTAATATCGGACATAATATAAAAGTGAACAGGCAGGTAAACGTGGTAGATAATAAATCTCTTTTAAAGAACCCCACAGCAAGATGGATCGAGCGCTGCCTTGCCAATAATAATGAGCCGTGGCTGAGATTGCGTCGGGGATTTATGAAAACAATATATTATAATAGGCCATTAATTATGTTACGGGACCTCGAATGTAGTTCACGATAAGATTGAGCGTGCGAGCCTTTAATGAGGCTCGAGGTTGAAGCCTCAATAGCCTGCCATTATGAGGCATGTAATAATAAATATATCAAGTTATATTTATAATATAATATAGGCTATATTATTTCCATTCCCGAAGGTATACGGGGATAATATAGCTTATAGCCTTCCTCGATAAATGGGCTATCTAACACTGAAAGATTTTTTCAAATCGGACCAGTAGTTCCTGAGATTAGCGCATTCAAGTAAACAAACAAACTCTTCAGCTTTATAATATTAAATAGCTGACGCCACGCGGTTTCACTCGCGTGGTTCCCGTTCCCGTAGGAATACAGGGATAATATATAGCCTATAGCCTTCCTCGATATATGGGCTCTTTAACACTGAAAGATTTCTTCAAATCGGACCAGTAGTTCCTGAAATTAGCGCATTCAAGCAAACAAACTCTTCAGCTTTTTAATATTAGATAGCTGACGCCACGCGGTTTCACTCGCGTGATTCTCGTTCCCGTAGGAATACGGGGATAATAAATAGCCTATAGCCTTCCTCGATAAATGGGCTATCTAACACTGAAAGATTTCTTCAAATCGGACCAGGAGTTCCTGAGAGTAGCGCGTTCAATCAAACAAACAAACAATGTCAATTAGTATGACCACACACGTCCCGATTATAAAATCCGGAAAGCATAGGTTAGCGAATTTTTTCATATATATACTTATAGAGAGGACGTCTGACGAGGCCAGACGGGTGATCAGTCCTAATAAGGGACCATTCCACCCAATTCCCGTGGTAAAAGGACACAGGTTCACTGGTGTCTCGACAGTGTTCCCCCCTCAAATCTTCCTGTAGCCTTCGTGAACCTAACATATCCCCTATATAATTTTTTCATTCTTATTCTACAAAAAATGTAATCCATATACCTCAGTCGCGCAACATCCGGAGGCGGATCTATATTAATGTTGTTTGCAAATGCCATCAGCTTTATAATGCCCCGGAGCGTGGAAACGACCTGACTTGTTGGACATTTTTTAGTAAGTCTCCACACGATACGGATTGGTAGGTACACTGAAAAATTGCTTGTATATTCTGCTAATATTTTCAAAACTCAAAATTCGTTTATTTCAAGTAGACTAAGCCCACATTCGAACGAGAGATATTTACAACGGAGGTTTTACTTTTGTTTTTTTTCTTTTCCTTTCTAGGACTGAGACTAACATAAGTAAGTTATAAAACTTGATTAAAAATGTTTGGTTTTAATATTGTATAATGAATGATCAAGAAAAATTCTCAATATAAGATTTAAGACTTATGTATAAGACTTTTTAACTACGAATAGTTTAGCAAACAATATTTCTTCCGTTCCAACTCCGCATATAAAAATGTACCGAATTTCCACACATATCGGGAAATATACTCGGTCGGTTTTAACATTGTATATTGAATTATCAGGAAAATACCATAGTGTTTTTAAAGAATTGTCTACAAAATTCCTGTAATATAAGATTTAAGACTGATTTTTTAACTACATAATAATTTAGCAAACAATAACTCTTTCATTCGTACTCCGTGTATAAAAATGAACGGAATTTCCACACGCATCGGCAATGTAATTACCGGGCCCTCACCGGGTGGTTTGCGGCCGCCTGTAAGAGGATTAGCCCGGCCTGGCCGGGTTCCGTTTTAACACTGTTTACGCAACGCAAACTAATTTATCAAAGCTTACTTTCATTACCTACGAATTACTTCTATTGTATTTTTTTTATCTATACTCATCATTATCAGCCGATGATCGTCCACACGTCCACTGAGCTGGACATAGGCCCCTTGTATAGTCATCACGGTATCGACCCGACAGCATCCTGCTGCTCGCTGCAACCCGCTTGATGTCCTCGATCCATGAAGTGGGGGGTCGACCAACATTGCGCTTTCCGGTGCGGGGTTGCTATTCCAGCACCTTGGGACCTTAACATCCATTGGCTCTTCGAACTATGTGCCCTGCCCATTATCACGTAAATTTCGCGACTCGCTGCGCTATATCGGTGTCTTTGGTTCTTCTATGGATAACCTCATTTCTGATTCTATCACGTAGAGAAACTCCAAGCATAGCTCGCTCCATCGCCCACTGAGTGACACTAATAGCAGATATTTGGATTGAATGGGCTCTGAAAATACTGGACCGATTTGATAAATTCTTTCACTATTGGAGTCCTACATTATTCCTATTGAACATAGGCTATATTTTATCCCTGTATTCTCACGGGAATGGGAACTACGCAGATGAAACCGCGGGGCGTTGGCTAGTCGCTTGTACAGGCGATGGCTCTATCACATGAAAGATTTGAAAACACACACGCAAATTGAGAACCTCCTTATGAAGTTAGTTAAAAATAGGTCTTATTTTTACAAGTTAGCCCTTGATGATTACCTGATGGTAAGTGAAGATGCAATCTAAGATGGAAGCGGGCTAACTTGTTAGGAGGAGGATGAAAATCCACACCCTTTCAGTTTCTACACGACATCTATACTAATATTATAAAGCTGAAGAGTTTGTTTGTTTGTAAGATTGAACGCGTTAATCTCAGGAACTAAACAGGTCTGATTTGAAAAATTCTTTTAGTGTTAGATAGCCCATTTATCGAGGAAGGTTATAGGCTGTATATCATCCCTGTATTCTTACGGGAACAGGAACCACGCGGGTGAAACCTCGCGGCATCAAAGGCGATGGCTCTGTCACATAAAAGATTCCAACGAATTGAGAACCTCTTTTTGAAGATATATAGTTAAACATAGTTAAAAGGACTCACCGTTTCGAAGCATCGCATCTCAGCAAGCAGCAAAAAGTTGATATGTATGAAACGTGCATCCTCACACGATCGTGCCTTGACTCTATAGCCAGGCCTGTTGTAGAAATACTTATAACCCGTATATTCCGAACTGTCTATATTCACTTTTAAGGCACCTCTGTACTCATAATCCCCGCCGCAGCCGTGACAGAGTCCTTTCGTAATAAATTTTTCAAACAGTCCTAAGTGCTCGAACTTTTTGAGTTTCCCGAAGTTTTCCCAGGCCGCCCCCGACGAGCGAGGGCGGCCAGGCCATGTGCCCGAGTTGCTCTGAGGCCTGAGGCCTTGTGGAGTCCTTAGCAGCTTCCACGCTTCGGTGGGCCTATCAGCTGGTTGGTCCGGTCTCCATCTCCATTTTGAGATCACCGATTCTGATTAAGGACTTATGGTTAGTCCAGGCTTCTCATGTTTGTTGCTTGATTGTCACTTTGCGATGTCATTTATCACTGGATTTTTGAATATTTGTGATATGTGTCAATGGAGTTTTAGCTTAGCAGATAAGATTTTGATTTTTATTGTTTTTAATAGACATAGAACATCACCAAAGCTCTATTTTCATGTCTAACTACTAAGTACTTATTTTACTTACAACAATGGAGGATTCATACAATATAAGTAAGAAAAAGTTTGCAGTATTTTGAATAGATGTGTGGGCCTAACATAGGACTAACGACATATATCGTGAAGAGAATTAGACAAATATCAACCAATAGCGACGAAACCAGAAATATCGCTATTACTTTTATTGCATTGGGACGAAACAAATAGGACTGGGACAACTTGCGCCGCCATTGGTCTTTTTTTCTCTTTGTGTAATATGTCGTTGGTCGCATACTAAGCTTACTGGTGTTATACACGGTTGTCTGATTTTCGGGGAAAATTGCGAAATAAGTGCATTTATTCTTACCGACTATATCTATAAACAATACTCTATACGAGCCGTGATAGCGCAGGGGATATGATCTCTGCCTCCGATTCCGAAATTTTCAAATCCGGTCCAGGGCATGCACCTCCAATTTTTCAGTAATGTGCATTTTAAGAAATTAAATGCCACGTGTCTCAAACGTTGAAGGAAATACATTGTAAATTTTCTTAATTCTCTATGTGTGTGAAGTTTGTCAATCTGCATTGGGCCAGCGTGGTAGACTATGGCATAACCTCTCCCATTATTAGACGAGACTCGTGCTTAGCAGTGACTATGGGTTGATAATGATGATGATGATTATACTAGACGACATATATGGCATCAGTTTTTAATAAGCAAAACCATTATCCAGATCATTACTCCGAACAAAATACCCACAATAAGAAATTAATCCCCAGCAAAACGGATTACAACATCAAATTCGTTTCTTACTGACTAAGCTCGGCGAGTCACAAAATCGGTTTATATTTGGATGCGCTAAATGGTTTTTGTTTTCGGCGGGCAATGTAAATCCTTAAATCTCTGTTCACCCCTCGAGTAACAGAATATGGGGTGAAATGGAAATATTTTTACATTACTATAGATATTTTATTCGTTTGATTTAAAAAAAAATATTAAAACTGTAGGTAGTTTTAATATATTTTTTTAAAGCTATTATATTAACTACATATTATAAAAATAAAAAGGAAATCTACTAAATTAAATTATATTAAAGACTCAGGCGTTGTAGAATTCGTCCGAATCGATGTTCATTGACCCAAAAGGCAATAGATAGGTAGCTAAGATATATGTCATTTTATGTTACGATTGGTTTGAAGTTTTTTAACTGTCACGTATAAACGGCTAAACAAATTTCGATGTGGCGCATTGGTTACTGTGATTAAGAGATAAGATACTTCACTTTTCTGTGTACAGCGTCTATTCGTGCAAATTTATCTCCGAAACTTCAAGAATTTGTTCAAGCGATTGCACATAATTATAGATTTCTTGGTGCTTTGGTTCCGTATTAAAATAATAATAATAAATAGCCAATTTTTTATAAGTTTCTTATTAGATGTTGTATGTTTTTAGTAGTATTATAGATATTCTGTATTTTATTGCAATGTTAAAAATAAAATAAAAAGCGCACAAATAAATAAATGAAAGACTTTAATAAAAGCCAAATTTTAAATGAATGAAGATTTGAGCGTTTAGTGACGCGTATTGAAAATACTTTAATACTATACTTTTTTACTTTTTAAATTATTTAAATACTAGCTAACGCACGTACGCCTTACATACGGACGTACATTCCTTCCTCATCTAGACATTAAGGTAATCAAATCAATCACATAATACTGGAACGTTATTCTGTTCTCAAGCAAATGTCTTATCCATCGACTTTGATTCCAGCATCTTTAATACTTTCAGCCTTAATTCCGGCGATTCCCATCTAATTGCTGATTTTCTAATTAATCACAGGGGAGTATTTGATTAATTATTAGGCCTCTGATGGCATTAGGAGTAGGGCGAGGGTGGAGGGGGATGTAAGATGATTTAGTGATTTCACCTTAAGGTTACGTTTAAATTAGGTTACGTGCCTAATTAATGGGCAAACTGTACCTTAATTTGCGTTACGGGGATTTAAATTTGAGTATAGTTTTGCTTTGTTGTGAGAGTCGAATAACAAAGATAAAACTTATAATACCCTATTTGAAAATTAAGGTTCTTTCCGTATTATATACAAACACGAGAAGTGTTATTATTCCGTATTATTCCTTCGAATAATTTCACCGCATTTGCCTCAATTGGTGACAGAAGGGCTGGCTCATTATTCAGGATCAGCCTGGCTGTCCAGCGCGGAAATGCAGCCAGTACTCTTGTCACCATTCCACGTGGGCATGATTTGTATAGTTATTAGGATAAGTTAGCTTAAGTTCGTTATTGTATTCGTTCTCAATAAAAAAAATTAACACGAGATATTTTCAATTTAGAAAACTGCTTGTGCTTGCTTACGTTGGGCTTGAATTTGCCTTTAATTTGAACGTATTAGCTTGCTCGTAGCTCTCTATATTTCCGCTTGTGCAAACTAAAATTCCACGCCATTACAATGGCTTCTTTATCACGAAATTCTTATAAGATCACTTTGTTATTCGTCTGTTTGTGTGACTGGAATGTGTGGAAATCAATTTGAAATTTAAACCACATATTCAGGTATATGGTTCCATGAAGTTGTGAAAAACTGAACCTTTAAAGTTTATGTAAAAATATACGGCCGTATTCAGGGATACTAAACTCATAGAGTACTCTTTGCAAATAGAACTATGAAATTTGACAAGTTACATCGTAATACTACTATTACGTGAGAGCCGTGATAGCCCAGTGGATATGATCTCTGCCTCCGATTTCGGAGGGTGTGGGTTCGAATCCGGTCCGGGGCATGCACCTCCAACTTTTCAGTTGTGTGCATTTTAAGATATTAAATATCACGTGTCTCAATCGGTGAAGGAAAACATCGTGAGGAAACCTGCATACCAGAGAATTTCTTAATTCTCTGCGTGTGTGAAGTCTGCCAATCCGCATTGGGCCAGCGTGGTGGACTATTGGCCTAACCCCTCTCATTCTGAGAGGAGACTCGAGCTCAGCAGTGAGCCGTATATGGGTTGATAACGACTACTATTACAAGAAAAAAATCTGTAATTTACACAAAAGAATCCTGACTACAGGATGTCTAAATATTTGCGGTATCACAAAAGGTTGAGAAAGAAAAACGACTATTTTGAATTTTTGCAACGAAGTGTCCGTTAAATTTTAATTTTGTCTATAAGTACACGATTTTCATAGAAAGAGAAATGACGTTACATACAATAATAATGCAGATGACACATTTTTAAGTTATAAGCTAAAGTCCACACTTTCAGAATATAGGGTTCGACCATACTATCAACAAAGCCATTCTTTGGCGTTAACAAATTCGAAACTACGAGTATTGTAATTAAATCTTTAACAAGAAGGCCTCGGAAAAAACTTCGCAATTCAATTCCTGAACTATTCATAATAATACTAAGTACGTATCCTACGATGATTTATTTGTCTGTCCATCTAGTTATTGATATCTAGCCCGTACATGAATAAAATTCTTCAGGAAGAGTTTTACAAAATGAGTCGTTTAATCGACTACGCATATTGGTTTCATGGTACGTTGGCTCTATTAGCGCGACACTTACTCATCCAGTGCATACAAACTGAAAGAGCACACAATTGTTTCGTGGCCAGCAATTAAGCTAGCGCCTGGATTGGTGCCAGGCTGATCTTTGACATTTGTGTTACCAATTGCCAGTTCTGATAGTGAAGAAATTGATGTGAAAATGGCTTACTAAAATAATTCATAGATAAGAAAGATATACAGACACCTGTGTAATTTAGTTGATTTGAGAACACTCTTTTAACCACTGAGTAACCACTATCTAACCACTTATCGATTATTTGAGTCTATTTTGCCTGTTTTTGCACTCGCTTCTAACAAAATATCGTATTTCTAGCTTTCAAATGATTGTTAAGTTTGTAATTGAAAACAATAAACTAAATAAATGTCTTACAATTTCCTTTTTTAAAGCCTTTTTTGAAAGAGTCGTTTAAATAACTACGCATATGGGTTACATAGTAGCGTCCGCTCTATTATTTATCAATCAATCTAGGTGCTTTAAAAACACCGATTGATTTTTTTAAACTACTAACTACAATAGCAAAATTATTGTGCTGTTTCGTTTTGATGTTAATATTTTATAGCTCAAGAAGAAACAAGTCAAAACAGAATGCCTTGAGACACAATCTACGGTTCTTTTGACCTATTTGGAGCTATTTTGACCAATTTTCACACTTTTCTAGTGCTATTTCATTTCAAACATTTAAAAGACTATTACATTGTATTTAAATACAAAATAATTGCACAATTTTATTTACTCTAAAACTTTCCATGCAAACGTCGTTTAAACGGCTACGCATATATATTTCATAGTAGCGCCCGCTCTATTAGCGCGACACTTAATTAGTCTTCCAGCGCATTTTGAGTCATTTTGTACCATTATTTAAAAGCTATTTTGATTAATTTTCACACTTTTCTAGCGCTATTTCATTTCAAACATTTAAAAGACTATTACATTGTATTTAAATACAAAATAATTGCACAATTTTATTTACTCTAAAACTTTCCATGCAAACGTCGTTTAAACGGCTACGCATATATATTTCATAGTAGCGCCCGCTCTATTAGCGCGACACTTAATTAGTCTTCCAGCGCATTTTGAGTCCTTTTGTACCATTATTTAAAAGCTATTTTGATTAATTTTCACACTTTTCTAGCGCTATTTCATTTCAAACATTTAAAAGACTATTACATTGTATTTAAATACAAAATAATTGCACAATTTTATTTACTCTAAAACTTTCCATGCAAACGTCGTTTAAACGGCTACGCATATAGATTTCATAGTAGCGCCCGCTCTATTAGCGCGACACTTAATTAGTCTTCCAGCGCATACAAACAGAAAGACCACACAATTGTTTCGCGGCCAGCAATTACGCCAGCCCCTGGATTGGTGCCAGGCTTGGCTGCTAGGACGGTGCACTTAAAATTCACGATTGTTTTATGGTTACGCGTTTCAATTATCCCCGAGTTTTTTGGAAAGGAGACAGCAATTTCCCGTCTCTTATGACCTTTTATTCTTATATGGATGTCTATGTTAGTAACCGTTGCATTGGGTTTTGGGTTAAAGTTATTTAGGACAATTAAAATGTTGATAACACTTTTCTACATATAGGATATGTAGTAGATTAAGCCTAATATATTATTTCATTCATTATAATTCAATTTATTAAATATAGAGAATTTTCTTTACTTCAAGAAATTTTAAATATAATACTTAAATTTTACCGTAATTGATACATAAAGATTTGAAGACCTCTACATTTACAAACACATCGCATATACATGAAATATTTTTAAAATATATAATTTTTTAGAAGCGTCTGATGTTTAAATTTGTTTGCTTGCGTGTATATCATGAGAATTATTTAAAAAAAAACATGTTTTAAATCTGTTGATTTAAAGGCAAATTTAATTTGTGCGATTAACAATGCAATGACGTAAATTATACATTACTTTAAAATTTTACAACGTTACAAACGAAAAAAGAAACAACATTAGCGATAAGGCCACCAATTGTACATTAGTTTTTAAGTTAATTTCTTGCCTGTTATTATTATTTTTGGTGTACAATAAAGTATATTTCATTCATTCATTCATTCATTCAACTTAAACCATTTTTAAAAATAATTAAATTATTAAAATTCCCAAGTAGCACATGTTTTTCATAATATTAGTAGTAAAGCTTATTTAAAGTAAGAAAACATTTGGTTATTGCAAAAGCTGCAAAACTTGCGAAGCGTTTTATTACCATTCGTAGAGTCTTTACTGAAAGTGCTTCCCACATAAAGAGAACGCTAAACGAACCAAAACGACACGGTCTCGAGCGGAAACGACATACGAAAATTTGCCCTACCACCATTGATATACATTGCCAAAGATGTGTTGGTAAATATTAATAATGTAAGATACGAGTACTCACAATTTAGGTTCCATTGTGTAGTGACCCAGCAATAACTTTATACTGTTAGATGGATTCTTTCATAACAAAACTTATTTCATTTTATAAACTACTAGTTTTGAGATTATTTCATAGACTTGTGGTTTATAACGATGCTACTTGCCAAATTTTATAGTTCTAGGACAACGCAAAATTCCTTGTGTTTGGTTTCCTTTAAAAGTATTGAATTATGCGGGAATAAATAGCTATATCTTTTTTAAAATACACTTAGAAGTTTGATTTTTTACAACTTCATAGAACAGTAGAGTTGAGTATATGGTTTAACTTTCAACTTGATACCTCCAAGCGTTCCCAAAATAACAGATGGGTGGACTACAAAATTATCTTTAAAGGGTTCCGTTTCCTTTTGAGGATCGGAAACCTAAAAAAGAACAAAATATCGATAAAAAGATGAAGATGGAAAGCGAAACAAACAAACAAAATCACTTTCACATTAATAATAATATTAGTAAAGACTAATTTGAAACTTTTGAAAAGTCCAACTGAGCGACTTATCCTTAAAATTTATCATCTAGAGCTAAAGTTTAAAGAGAAACTTCAAGTAAGTTTCTAAAAAGTATCTTCATTATACACTACGTACTACAATATTTTCGTCTAAGCATCTGGCTGTCTATATAGTTTCTGCATCAACGTCTTTAAAACCGGTTAATACCAGATAAACCCAGATAAGTTCGTAAAAATCCGGTCTTAACCAGATTTATTTGGCAGAACGGATTCACCCCTTTACATGGTGTAGGAGAAGCAAGTTTCACTTGGTTTGCGAGCTTGGAAATACAAAATATGTATACTAAATTCCTAAAACATTAATATTATCTATCACTATACCAAATCTCATCCAATTCATTCCAGTAATTTTTGCGTGATCCTTCCAAACTTTTACTATTTTAGTATTAGTTATTTACTAAGAACATAGTTATCCCCAATGCTTACTAGTTTTATTTAAACGAATTAAAATCATTCAAGAGAATGCAAAATTATTACGATTTTAAAGATAATTCATTTAAAGCCAAGCTCAATTCATATTATGTCCGAGTTTTAATTAAAATATGCATTTGTAAATGAAATAGTTTATTTCAATAATTAAAATAAGTGTGTCGTTAATGCAATTCATTATTTTGCAGCGATATTTAAAGTAAAACTTCGTAATAAAACATTTTACTGGATTATATCTATTCGTACAAACGATGTCGCTTGTAGAAAATATATTATACCATTGTATTCATTTTTTAAGCTGATTCTCAATTCAATTTTCATTATCAAAATGGCTTTGAATAAGTTATTTGATAATTTCTAACATTATTTACATTTTATATACTATATAGCTAATTATTTATGTATAGTATTAACCCACTAAAAAAACTACAGAATCAATTCGACATCACCAATATCTGACAGACTCTCTACGCAGGTATCTCCCGGAAACTAGAGCAAGTCACGCCATCCGATGATTCCGCATGGCGTGGCTTTTTATTGGTAGAAGAATTTTCAAAATCGGTTAAGTACAATCCAGGCGAAACTCCTATAAAATCACAAACTTTTTCCCTCCTCTTTACAATATTACAATATTAGTTAGTAATTGAGAAAACCTACTTTCCATTAAGACAGCTGATGGACGACTTATTATCGCATCTTGTTGTACAAATATTCCCAGCCAGTCCTTCAGCAGATAGTGGTTTATAAAATATGGACCCCTCTAGAAGTGTATTAGCCGGATCGTTTAGGAAGGCTCAGGAAATGAAGAAATCCGGTTCGGGAGGATGGCTGAATTAATGGAATCTTGTTCCAACCGTCTGAGAGATGAAAAATGCCCGGGGTTTATTTTGCAGAGTACCTACATCTACTGGACATTTTTAGATTATGCCCCATTTAATGTCGTTCGTCTGGGGTGACAGGAAATTGTGTTTAGGATGGAATCCGACGAACAACCGATTATGAGATAACTTTTTGGGGGCGTCTAAATGGGAATTTGGAAATGATCAGTGACGTTATAATGTTTGACTATCCTTATATTAATGACAATGAACTGGATCATTTAAACATGCTTCTCCCGTCTTTGTGTAAAGTCACGAATTTCCCAACTTTGAGAATTACAATTTCAAAATTTCTTGGCAAAAAGAAAGCTCAGTATTTTTGATACTTAGAACTCAAACTTAGACCCTCGTAATCCGAATCCACATAATGACTACTGAACTTACATTTATGAAATAAATATTGTTATCTTACTATATAAATGTGAAAGGTCATCACGACATCTCGAAAACCGCTTGACGTATGAAGATGAAATTTGACAGGGAGGTAGTCAATAGTTGGTATTGGTTAGACAAAGAAGGTCTAAGAGCGGACGAAGTTGCAGGCATCCGGTTGTCTCGTATATTTGTAGCCGGTGGGAGGCTTCGGCCGTGACCAGTTACCACCCTACCGACAATGACGTACCGCCAAGCGATTTAGCGTTCCGGTACGATGTCATGTAGAAACCGAAAGGAGTGTGGATTTCATCCTACTCCTAACAAGTTAGCCCGCTTCCATTTTACATTGCATCATCACTTACCATCAGGTGAGATTGTATTCAAGGGCTAACTTGTAGAAAATAAAAAAAATACTTAGAAGTTCAGCATCTAATAGCAAGACTCGAACCCAGTATGTCGTGATCCAAAACCACATAGGCTAATCACTGGACAAATGAGGTAGTTACTAATACATAAATTAATCTCAAACAGTTAGCAGATTATCAAACGGGTCCAAGATGGAGTATCTACCAGACCCCCATCGGTGCAAGTTGGTCAAAGTTTCGTCCGAACTTCGTCAGTAATCAGAACTCGAGTTTGTGGCTGGTCAAATATCTGATTCTGTGAACTATCTATAATAGTTTGGAGTACATTAGTTATCTCTACACTGTTTTAATCAAAGTGCATATTAATTTGATACCGTTTTGGGGCAAAAGTTGGTATAATTTCTCTGAAATGATATTATATATTTCGCGTTAATTCAATTTTCAAAAAGTAATTTTGCAGAGAGTATATGAAAGGATGGCAATATATTATTTAATATTTAGCTTAAGAATTGTGTTATTTTTAGGGTTCCGTGTGAAAAGTGTAAAATGGGGGTTTATTGCTAAAATTCCGCTGTTTGCACGTCCGTTTGTCACCAGGCTGTCTCATGAACCGTGATGGTTAGACAGTTGAAAATATTACAACAATCTATTCTGATGGTAAGTGATGATGCAATCTAAGATGGAAGCGGGCTAACTTGTTAGGAGGAGGATGAAAATTCACACTCCTTTCGGTTTCTACACGGCATCGTACCGGAACGCTAAATCGCTTGGCGGTACGTCTTTGCCGGTAGGGTGGTAACTAGCCACGGCCAAAGTCAACCAGCCAGACCTGGACTAATTGAGAAAATCTCAATCGGCCCAGCTGGGCATCGAACCTAGGACCTCTGTCTTGTAAATCCACCATCCATCCAATTCAGCTTCGCCTCATTGCACAAAAATCATTCGTGCTACAATTCCCCTCGTTAAATGAGAGATAACTATTATGTTGCCATTATTATAATCATTATCAATCCATATTCGACTCACAGCTGAGCTCGAGTGTCCTCTCAGAATGAGAAGGATTAAGCCAATAGTCCACCACGCTGGCCCAATGCGGACTGGCAGATTTCACACACGCAGAGAATTAAGAAAAATCTCTGGTATGCAGATTTCCTCACGATGTTTTTCCTTCACCGTTAGAGACACACAATTAAAATACACACAACTGAAAAGTTGGAGGTGCATGGCCCGGACCGGATTCGAACCTACACCCTCCTGAATCGGAGGCAGAGGTCATATCCACTGTGCTATCACGTTGCCACTATAACCAATAATATATAAAAAAACAGAATAAAATAAATATATGTATAATGGACGGGCTTCCATACAAGCATGATATTTTTAGCGGTTTTGTTGATAATGGTATCCCAATGGAACCCTACGTGCGCGAGTTCAACTCGCACTTGACCGGTTTTATTTTGCTAATTTTGCTTGCATATTTAACGATTTCGTTCTCAATTTCTAATTACCAAACAACTTAATATAAATGGGAAGTTCGTTAACTCAAACTTTATTGGAAGTTCGTCAGTTTCCTCCGAGGCTTATTAACTGAAACAATAAATAAGATTTGTACTTTAATTCGGATTATAATTACGGCAGCCCCGCGTCTCGGAGCGCCATGTGCCTTTTACGAGACTTATTTCAAACAGTTGCTGCAACTGTGTTGTGCTAACTTTGCCTTTGTTATGATTCGTTTTAATTTTTCCACAAAAAATGCCGCCTGTGACGGGCCAGGCTTAGTAAAACACAGGGTATAACTTCTAAAAAGCCGGCTCATAGCAAAATGTGAAAAATGATAGCGGATAGCGAAAAAGTCGTTGATTCTTTTAAAAGGATGACGTACGCTGTCATCACATACGTTCTGTTTCTGTAGGTGCAGATTACATAAGAATATTTAATTTAATTTTAATAAAATTAGAAGAAGATACAGTGGGCAAAAATTTATACAATATTGCTAACTTTGCCCACTTGAGTATTTCTGTTATTATAAAACCTATTAATTTTTAAAATAGATAAATTTAAATATTGGACAAAATTAGCTATACTATCAAAATAAGAAATGAATAAACGTATTAGATGCCCTATAAAAAAGTCACGAAAAAAAATAGAAGAAGGTGGAAAAACAAAAACATTGAAAGGATGAAAAACATTTGTAGCAAACTTAAGTGTCCTTTGTCTCAATAGATTGCACAATCCTCATTCAAGAATAAGACTTATTAAAACGAACTCAAGCCGTCCTTTAAAGTCACCGAAAGTCAATAACAAATAGGTCAGCCATTGATTCGATGAGCCATTTAAACAGAGCATAAATTGGAATTCTCCTTTGCCTACAATCGCACGGAACGAGTTTCCGATTTTCGATTGCTAACCGGATCTCTGTTAAAACTGACTTGGATGTTAACTTACTGGATGGTGCATCGAATTTTAATTGTTGGCGCCCTGTGTAAATGTTTTGTTAGGGAGCTTACACACTGCTTAATTATTGACATGACTATTTTGGTATGGCTCTCTAATAATGGCAAGAGACCTGATGAATAAACCTGGTTTCCTGGGAAAAGAGGGGAGGGGGGGCTATTATTGGACTCTAATAAATCAAATCAAAATTCATTTATTTCAAGTAGGCTCAATTTACAAGCACTTTTGACACGTCAGTTGACTATTTGTAAAGATTCTACCACCGGTTCGGAAGGCAGGTTCTGCTGAGAAGATACCGGCAAGAAACTCAACAGTTGCTCTTTTGAAATGAAAAAGTCATATACTATTATAATTTACAATTGATAACAATTACAATTTCTTATAGTTTGACTTCCTGTGTAAAGGTGGAAGCTGATCCAACGGCCTCCAAGCAACTTTATCGTCAAGGAACTCATCAATAGTGTAGTAACCTCGACTAAGTAAATGATTTTTAACACATTGCTTAAAGTTGTGCATTGGCAAGCCCATCACAGTCTTGGGAATCTTGTTATAGAAGACTTGCGTCTTGCTACTTGCGCAATAAAAGCTTATGCCAGTAAGTTTCTTTTACATACTGGAGCTTACATACTGCTTAATTATTGACATGACTATTTCGGCAAGGTTCTCTAAAAAAGGCTCTTACCACCATAAATATTCCTGCGCATATGGAGCCGTCAGGAAGTCGGAATAATGGCAAAAGACCTGATGAATTGACCTAGTTACCTGGGAAAGGGGGGGAGGATGAGGCTATTGTTGGACTCTACTTGCGCAAAAAAAGCTTTTACCAATAAGTTTCTTTTAGGAGCTTACATACTGCTTAAAGAAAGAAGAAAGGAAGAAAAGATCTTTATTTTTAAGTAATGACACATATCACATTAAATCTAAATTATAACATATTATGGCTTAACTGTCCACTCAAACAGTGGAGCACTAAAGAATGCCCTGTAATATGTGGCACAACCTAGAAAAAGGCCCCAACTCAGCATTTTGCCGCATACTTTCAATAAAAAAAGTATGCAGCTCTGATTTTCAGTTAGGACCCAGTTCAGGTGACTTAATTATTGACATGACTATTTCATGGCTCTCTAAAAAAGGCTTTTACCACCATAAATATTTCTGCGCATATGGAGCCGTCAGGAAGTCGGAATACATGAGACCTGATGAATTGACCTGGTTTCCTGGGAAAAGGGGGGAGGATGAGGCTATTATTGGACCTTAATTTGCGCAAAAAAAGCTGAAACCAGTAAGTTATACAATTTGACTCTCTGATTAAGAGTTACATATTTGTTTGTTATTTCACCGTGCCTAAACTACCTCAACTGGTGGCACAAGAACTGGCTTATTTTTTACGCAACTGATCTGCAAAGGATCCCGGAAATGCAGCCAGTATTGAGCGTATTGGCCAGTATCCACTTGGGCGTGGTTTGGCTATTATGATAAGTTAGCTTAAGTTACTTATTGTATTCTTCGTTACTAAAAAGTATTCCTTTTTAGTTCAATTTCTATAATGAAGCAAGACAAGCAGTGATAGCCCAGTGGATATGACCTCTGCCTCCAATTCCGGAGAGTGTGGGTTTGAATCCGGTCCGGGGCATGCACCTCCAACTTTGCAGTTGTGTGCATTTTAAGAAATTAAATATCACGTGTCTCAAACGGTGAAGGAAAAACATCGTGAAGAAACCTTATCAGAGAATTATCTTAATTCTCTGCGTGTGTGAAGTCTGCCAATCCGCATTGGGCCAGCGTGGTCGACTATTGGCCTAACCCCTCTCATTCTGAGAAGAGACTCGAGCTCAGCAGAGAGTCAAATATGGGTTGATAATGATGATGATGAATGAAGCAAGAGCGAAAGAAAAATAGATAAAAAGGAAGAAAGAATGAAATAAATAAAGAACTCTAGTAATACAACATTAACATCCAGCATCCCTACATCCGTGTAAACTTCCTCTCAATTTTACCGAAGTGCTGCCGATGTCTCAAACACTGTAAGATAGAGCCCAGCGCGGTCACTCCACTAACTAAACTCTCCAGTTAACTAAACTCGGTTCTATTTGAACTTTAAATACATAGTTTATGTTTAGCTTGCGGTTAACTGAAGTTGCTGCAATAAGCTTGTTTATTAAGTTGGTTTCATCTGTTCTTGTAAATATACTCGTAGATATAAATATTATATTTACAGAGTAACCAGAGTGGTTCTTTACAAACAGTGGGTGAAGCGTCGAATCATTTTAAATATTACTAGTGGACCCGGTCAAGCTTCGCTTTGACTTATGTGCACTTCTTCCCCATCCCTACTCTACACTACTCTACCCCTATCATACCCTACCCCTTGACTCTTAAACGTTTGTATGGGAAATAGAAAAGGGTTGTTTTTATGGTTTTCCCGGCAAATATTCTAATTTTTCTCACCTTTTAAACCTTCCCTATACCTCCACGAACATTTGAAGACCAAGATAAGATAAATCCGTTCAGCCGTTCTCGAGTTTTAGCGAGACTAACGAACAGCAATTCATTTTTATATATATAGATTATGTGTGTACTTTAAGAATTATCAGATATTTTTAAAAACTCAAATCTCAAACCCAATAGTGTTAAAAAACATTTGATTGAACATTTATTGCCTAATTTTTGGTGAGAATATTTTAAATATAAACTAGCAACACTGGACAATTCTCTGGTAAAAAAAGTTTTGTATTTGAAGATCCTTGAAGGGTACGACACCGTCTTGTTCCGTACGCTACATCTGTATATTATAGATTAATCTGTGATCTACGAGTATATTTGCAGTAGAATTGCGGTTGTCTTTGGTAGTAATGCTAGCCATTGAGGATCAAGTATACCCACGTTTCTGCAGTGCTGCCCGCAGTGAAAACGTTTCATGTATGCATCGAGTCGAGCCGTCATGCACGTGATAGATTATTTTATAAAGTAGTGAAAAATAAATACAGCTCAAAGTTGAGCTGATAAGCTGATTGATAATATGTGTTTGATTCATTGTGAAATTAGACCTATGAGATAATTATTACGTTAATTAAATATTATTTAATATTTAGATAGTATTTTTGTATTAAATAATAAAGTTTAAATGAAAATACAAACAGTTATGTTACATGACGAATTTCAAAGTTTAGGTGACCAAATATGACGTCACGTGTTCTATTTAAATTGAAATTCAAATATCATTACGTAGAACATAATAAGTCATTTACATTTATTATTATTATTTCCGTGTTTTATATTCTTAATTATACTGTTTCGATAATTCTTCATATATTATTTAAAGTAAAACTAAGTCTGTTCCAATATTATTATTTGTTTAAAAAATCATTATTAGTTAGACATATAAATAAATAAATTTCATACACGCAACGACCAACACACGATCGTCGTGGGTGCTGCAAAAACGTGGGTATACTTGATCGTCAATGGCTAGCATAATGGCAAGGTATGACTGACGCGTCTTTTTAATGAATATTTGTCATATCTTTGTATTTTTAATATGAATAATATTCCCATTCCCCTCCAACTAGTCGGGAAAGACTGTCGGAAACAACGGGCGAGAATCGAACCACCACCTCTCAGTGATGAGTCCGACCGCTCTAACCGTTGAGCTATTGAGGTTTCTATTTTGTTAACCGTAGGTTTGCAAATAAATCATTCTGATTTTTGATTTACCGTATTGTAAAATGGTGGTCTTTAGTTTGTACCTGTAACAAAAAAACAATTTAATTAAATAAAATTCGTAAGCGCTTTACACGTAGATATAAAAATACTCATCATCATCACCATTATCAACTAATATTCGGTTCACTACTGAGCACGAGTCTCCGCTCAGAATGAGAGGGGTTAGTCCTTAGTCCACCACGCTGGCCCCATGCGGATTGGCAGACTTCACACACGTAGAGAATTAAAAAAATTCTCAAGTATACAGATTTCCTCAAGATGTTTTTCCTTCACTGTTTGAGACGCGTGATATTTAATTTCATAATGAAAAAATCTAGTGACAAATGATAATAAATACAATAATATTTTATTTTAATATGTAGGTATACATAGTAACCCCATCTTCCCCCTTTAAAATATAAGTATACTAGCGGACGCCCGCGACTTCGTCCGCGTGGAATTTAGTTTTTCACAAATCCCACAGAAACCATGGATTTTTCCGGGATAAAAGGTAGCCTATGTGTTAGCCTATGCGTGCTATAATATAATTCAATACTAAATCTCAGATAATTCGGTTAAATAAACGAGGCGTGAAAGATTTAACGAACATTCATATCATTATAATCATCAGTTTTCGCAAATCTCGGGAAACCATGGATTTTTTCGGGATAAAAAGTAGCCTATGTATTAATCCAGAGTAAAATCCATTTCCATTTCAAATTTTAGCCAAATCGCTTCAGTAGTAGCGGCGTTAAAAAGTAACAAACATCCAAACATCTTTCGCGTTTATATTATTAGTAGGAAGTGGGATGTTTAACATGTTCAATCGTTATAATAACCGCCTTATCGCATTACAAGTAAACTGTAGCAACAAAGGGAAAGAAACGACGACTCGACACGCAAGTTTGCACACAACTCTCCGTGCACTCTCCGTTTCTCCGTTCCAAAGGATTCAGCAAAAGAATATATTATTCCGTGTACGCCTCAGAGCTGTTTAGGAGAGTGGCACAATTTTGGCGTGTATTCCCTCCGAATGGTGAATAAAACAAATCTGTCTTCGTGGCGTTTAGCTCTTATTTCCATCCACTTCCCTGCTATTTCCTATTTGGTGTGTAGTCCAAGGTAAAAGCGATACTCTTTTCATTATTACCTCTAAGCCTTCACAGAACATAGAGTGCTTAAGTTTGCTTGAAATATTATGTTAGAAACAATAATCAAAGCATTTTTGTGCTTTTAAAACACAATTGTATTAGTAACTAGCGGACGCCCGCGACTTCGTCCGCGTTGAACTCGATCTAAACTTTCAACTACCCCTACCCTACCCTACCCCTACCCTGCCCTAACCTTACCCTACCTTACCCTACCTCACCCATACCCTACCCCTACCCTACTCTAACCTACCCCACCCTTACCCCGTTTTCTAATTTTTATTAATATGAACTTTATACAATAACAATAAAGCTCAAATTGACAACGTTTTAGCCAGAAAAACATTTGTATGGGAAAAAGCTATTTTTATGGTTTTTCCGGCAAATATTCGAATTTTTGTCGCCGTAAGGACCATCCTAAAACTTCACCGAACATTTAAAAAAAAGAATTGGCCAAATTGGTCCAGGCGTTGTTGAGTTATGCGCTTACCAATGCATTTTGCGATTCATTTTTATATTATAGATTCATGAGTCAATAGTATATTCCTTTAATTGAATTAATGTACTAAATAAAAAAAAATAACGACATAAATTCTTTAAAATTTGATATATTATTTAGAATATAATATTAAGAACTAGCGGACGCCCGTGATCCGTCCGCGTGGAATTTAGTTTTTTACAAATCTCTCGGGAACCATGGATTTTTCCGGAATAAAAAGTACACATACGCAAACTTTATTAAAAAAATATTCATAAAATAATTGCTTTTTTATTATTGAGAAAGAATACAATAAGGAACTTTAGCTAACTTATCCTAATAACTATATAAATCATGCCCTCGTGGAATGGTGGCAAGAATACTACTGCATTACACGACAGCCAGACTGATCCTTTGCGTAAAAAATGAGCCAGCCCTTCAGTCACCAATCGAGGCAACTAGCCGCGGTGAAATGATTCGGTAAAATTTTTTGGCTCTGCGACTCTTGTCAGGGTCTCCACGGCAAAAGGTACAAATATGTAACTCTCTGTCAGAGAGGTATACTTGAGCCACTTACCGGTTTCAGCTTTTTCTGTTGCGGCTCCCGGTCTTGATTCTGTTTCCCTGATATGACAAGTTGCTAATGTGTCAACGCATGTAGCGTCCCACATTAGGGCCCGCCAAATTTCTAGAGAACCAGCATCAATCCACCAGGTTTCTTGCCATCATCTCGACTTATTCCTGAAGGCTCGATTAGCGCAGGAATATTTATGGTGGCAAGAGCCCTTTTTATTATATCATTAAGAGAGCCATGCCGAAATAGCCTCCACTCCTTTGCTTACAGCTTTTAACTTACATAGATCCTTATATTTATATTCACAGTTATCGGTTAGCGAAACGGGTGCTCAATGCCTGTTAGCTGTTCCCTCTTTCACGATCTTTCTACCTGAACGCATTATATGATCCAAGTCTTTATCTTGCCGACTAAGTTCGGATTATTGCCTCGCTCCGAACTGTGTATATTTGATCGTAAAATTCAACGTATCAAACTTTATCCGTGGTATATTGTTCAGATATAAGATGTGGATGTAAAATAATACGTATATAGTCAATCTATACTAATATTATAAAGCTGAAGAGTTCGTTTGTTTGTTTGATTGAACGCGTTAATCTCAGGAACTACTGGTCCGATTTGAAATATTCTTTCAGTGTTAGATAGCCCATTTATCGAGAAAGGCTAAAGGCTATATATTATCTCCGTATTCCTACGGGAATTCCGTTCCACGTATGATAAGCTAAAGCTCCATTCCCTCTCTTTTAACAGGGGGAAACCTGCAGCCTATTTACTAATTTTGAGTAACTTTAGTTGATATAGCACGAAATTTACCAAGTAGCTATTGTTAGTAATTGTTAATGCAAGTGATTTCGTATTACCTATTTATTTAATGATAACTAATCAAAATTTAGATTATAGGAAAAATTACATCCGGGTGATACTGACAACACTTCGTTGATAACATGGAGTAAATATTGCACAGTAGATATTTTGATTTTCGTTTGAGCTTTACGGAATACGAAGAAAGCGGTTGTTATTTATTTGATGTTAATTATAATTATAATAGGTATCTACTACACATGGTGCGGATGACAGTTTGTCGCGATTTACGATAATAGTACGTATTATGAACGTCGTAAGGCAACAGTCACCCGTAGCATGCTACAGCGCATATAGTATATACCTCAAAGTTAGTTTTTGACGGCCTCTGTGGCGCAGTGGTATGCGCGGTGGATTTACAAGACAGAGGTCCTGGGTTCGATCCCCGGCTGGGCCGATTGAGGTTTTCTTTATTGGTCCAGGTCTGGCTGGTGGGAGGCTTCGGCCGTGGCTAGTTACCACCCTACCGACAAAGACGACCGCCAAGCGATTTAGCGTTCTGGTACGACGTCGTGTAGAAACCGAAAGGGGTGTGGATTTTCATCCTCGTCCTAACAAGTTAGTCCGCTTCCATCTTAGATTGCATCATCACTTACCATCAGGTGAGATTGTAGTCAAGGGCTAACTTGTAAAGAATAAAAAAAAATGTCTATGAATTATGATGAATTTACTTACAGCCCGCTTATGTTTTACGCCACACATGACCATTTCTCTCGGCGGCGTTCAAGACACGCGAACAACTATGCCGTGCTCATTCCTTTTGACAACAGCCTGTATACGTTATTTTGTGCTTTATTTATTTATTTACGTACACTTACAATGAAATAAAAAAAATGAAATGAATGAAAATATATTTTATTGTACACCACAAAGAAACATACGATACAAAATAATGGAAAGAAAGAAAATGCACAATAGGCGGCCTTATCGCTAAAAAGCGATCTCTTCCAGGCAACCCAACGAAGAAACTAATAATAAAAATTATAAAGATATAGGCTAGGGTGTACAGAAGTAATATATGAAAGAAAATAACGCATAAAAAAGAAAATAGTTAAATATGTAACAAAATACTAAGAAATATCAACATATATAATATACAATACGATACATATACCACATAATACATATTGTATATTTACAATATTTATACATACGTATACGAGTATATATATAAATACAGATATATAAATAATAAATACAAATGTATAAACATGTAAAAAATATATATAAACATGTCATAAACACAACAAACCATGACGATAATTATTAAAAAAAAAATATACAAAATTTACAATATACATATAGGCATACAAAAATAATATATAAATAGCTCACATTGACTCATACGTACATCTATGACAAGTGTACACAACATTCACTAAATAAACATGTAAACAGTCAAATATCACACAAGGAACAAAAGAACTGGTATAACTTAACTTAATTATTACGGGGAAGAACTCGCCGACAGATGATCGGTGAGTTTTTTTTTAAAGACATTATAATAATTCAAAAATATGTCGATGCCAGGTATAGAACGTGATAATTCATTATATTTTGCGCATATACGAGCAACGGGGGCTTGGTTTCCGAGATGTGTTCTAGCGAAAGGGATATGAAATGTTTGTTTTTGCTATGTTTAAACGGTTTTAACAGTAGTAGCGTACTGTGACAAGACTAGCAAGTCCAGGAAGTAGCACAATCATCCTTGTTTACGACAAAAGACAGTCTACCTGAGATTACTAGATCACGAAATCTCGAAAATCGCTTGACGTATAAATTTAAAGGAGAATGCCAGATCCTGACCCAGTCCTAACTTAGAATTTTGCAAAAAATGTACTAAAAATATCCAATTTTTAATTGTTTTTTAATAAACCATTTTCACTGTTAAACTCCAGAATAAAAATCTGCCAAAAAGAGTAATTAAATCCATTACGATAATTCTCGTAGCAGACATTGTTTACTTATTTTTTAAAAACCTTATTTCGACCTTGGGTTCGAGCTGTTTAACGTTTTTATTCCATTTTAATCACTTTATGTCCAAATGGTGGAAGGTGGAAAAAATCTAGAGGTGCGAAGTCTGATTAAAATGTAAAAATAAACTGTCATAACACTGTCAAACTGTCAAAACACGTAAACACCTCGGAGTAATTTGAATTTTGAATATTATAATCACGCATGTTTTAATGTATTGCATGTGCCTGTGTATTTACAAAACCCAATCACGACGTTTTATATCTATGTATTTCATAATAACTGCACATACTTAACCTTAAAATCAAACTTCAATTTAGATTTATTTTTATATCCCTAGTTATAAAGGGTTAAAAGGTAATATTTGTTTAATAGTACAAAAAATCCAATAAAATGATATATAATTATTAATTATATTGTTGCAAATTAATTTTTTTAGAGGGTTAAACTTCTTTACATTGTCTAAGATTGTCCTTTGGCAAAGAGGTAGCTTATAGTTAGTAGATGTTCGCAACGAACTGATTTTGTGACAGAGCCGGATTAAGGAGGTCTTAAGGCAATCTAAGTCTCAAAACTGTTTTTAGTTTATTAAGATTAGCGAGTGCAGACAGACATCAACAATTAATGTTAAAGATTTAAAGAAAAAATCTACATGCACACACATTAACGCACTCAGAAACACACACACACACACACACACAATCAATGTCGTATACGCACACTTTTATATTGCACTGTCTTTGGTGATGTAGACGGCAACGATTATAATTAATTACAATTAATTATAACAACTAATAAAATAGTAGCACATTTCATACATTCATCGTTCTATTAGTTCAGTAATTAATATTGCTTCACGCCGTTCCTAGTAATGACGCGTTTCAGAATACCGTTTAATTGCACTTCTGTAATATCGCAATTATTACCGAATATTACTGAATATTACCGTCCTCTGCGTACCGTTTTAACGCTAAGGTAACGCTATATTATTCGATTATACACTAATATTACCAATTACATTAAATATGTTAATGAAAATGTTCTATGATTTCGTTGGATTTGGTTATAACTATAGAAAATCATCATCATTAGTCGATGGATGTCCACTGCTGGACATAGGCCTTTTGCATGGGCTTCCAAATAGAGTAGTCTCGAGCCGCCAGCATCCAGCGGCTCCCAGCAACCCGCTTGATGTCCGCGGTCCACCTAGTGGGGGTTCGACCAACACTGCGCTTTCCGGTGCGAGGTCGCTACCCCTACGAAAATAACACTATTTAACTATAGTAAATATTACTCTTTAAAAATGTCATTTTCATCTTTATAATGTACTAGCGGACGCCCGCGACTTCGTCCGCGTAAAAATCGAGTCAACTTTCAACCCCTATTTCACATTCTATTTTTTTTTGGAGTTTACTCCTTAAGAATCGATTTTTTATATATAAGGCGCCCGGTATGAGAAAAATCCGAGGGGTAAAACCAACTGAACTAACGAAAAAGTGTCACGTTTTTGGTCACCTTTAGTGCGCAACTTTCTAATTTATTTTAATGATTATATCATTGTAAGAGTAAAATATATAATGTGAAGTATTTTATAAAGTCTATTAGTTATTTTACAATTCTATAAATTTAGTTTTATAGAATAAATGTCATTTCATAACTTATTGGAGTTCACTCCTTAAGAATAGATTTTTCATATATAGCCTCCGTTATGAAAAAAATATGGGCAGTAAAATTCGATGAACGCATAGCGTTACCTTTTTTGTGCGCAACCTATTCTGCGCACCTTTCACCGTGCGCTGCCGCCAACAGCGTTCACATGCCTAGCGCGTCCGCACACACGTGCACGCTGTTGGTGGGCGCGCACGCAGCGCTGCACCTCGCTTGCGCACCTTTCACTTTTCAGGCGTTGCTATTGAAAAGAGTAAACTCCATCCGTGCGTCGGAGCTGACACACACTTTTTTTATTCCTTATAAGTTAGCCCTTGACTACAATCTCACCTGATGGTAAGTGATGATGCAGTCTATTTTGCAAGTTTTATAACTTATTCCTAATAAATAGTCCACTTATCATTTTACATTTACAAATGTACCTAGAAAAATTAAGGACTTTCCGTACAAACTTTCTACCCCTACTTCACCCATTTCTGATTTTGTTTTCGCGACAAAAAGTATCCTATTATCCTTCTACGTATTATGGTCTCAAATCGTCTTAAGTATCATTTGAATTCATTCTGTAGTTTCAGCGTGATGCCCGGTCAAAAAAAAAGGCAAACAGACAGACAAATAATAGAAAATAGGCTTCAGTATCGATCTCTTACCCCTACCCTACCCATACCCTACCCTACCCGTAATCTTCCCTTTCCCTACCCCTACCCTACCCCTACCCTACCCCTACCCGACCCCTACCCTACCCCTACCCTACCCCTACCCTACCCCTACCCTACCCCTACCCTACCCCTACCCTACCCTACCCTACCCCTACCCTACCCCTACCATACCCCTACCCTACCCCTACACTACCCCTACCCTACCCCTACCCTACCCCTACCCTACCCCTACCCTACCCCTACCCTACCCTACCCCTACCCTACCCCTACCCTACCCCTACCCTACCCCTACCCTACCCCTACCCTACCCCTACCCTACCCCTACCCTACCCCTACCCTACCCCTACCCTACCCCTACCCTACCCCTACCCTACCCCTACCCTACCCCTACCCTACCCCTACCCTACCCCTACCCTACCCCTACCCTACCCCTATCCTACCCCTACCCTAACCCTACCCTACCCCTACCCTACCCCTAACCTAGGCATACACTCCCCTACCCTGCCCTACCCCACCCTACCCCTACCCTACCTTTAGCCCTACCCTACCCTTACACAACCCCTACCCTACCTGTACCCTACCCTGCCCTACCCTATACCTTCCCTACCTTACCCCTACCCTTAGCAAAATCGGTCCAGCCCTATGAGCGTGGTGCGATGACAAAGGAAAATAGAGACTTCTATGCTAAAATTATAATCTTTGGATCTACTGGACCGATTTGGAAAATTGTTTTACTAATAGAGAGCTACGTTATTTGCGAGTGTCATAGGCTATGTTTGATCACAATATTCACACGGGAACGGAAACTACGTAAATGAAAGCGCGGGGCGTCATATAGCGGAATTTCTGCGTGAATTTAGAAATTTTGTATTATCTCCGAAACTATTTAACTAATTAACATACTGTAAAGGGCAAATCTTATCTCTATAATATCCTTGTGATTATTAAATAATTTATTTTGATAAGGATTTAAGTTTAGTAGTAGAAAAAATTACGTAAACCTAAGTATATAAAATAAATATTTTTTAAAACACTAAATGTGCTATATGTGCTAAAATATAGAAGATAGATATATGGTGTCGCGGACTTTTTTGTAGAACTTTTAAAGGTACATAAAGCCTCCATACATTGATTTCAATTTTACACAATGGATAAGGCAGCGCATGCGCATAAGTCTGTTTATGATGAATTTCGGTCCGACCTGTATGACAAAAACTGTGATAACTCGGCTAATATATATGATACCTATATAAAATATAGCCTATAGCACTCCCCGATAATGTAGCATTCTACTGGTGAAAGAATTTTTGAAATCGGACCAGTAGTTCCGAAGATTACCCCATTTAAAAAATGTGACAAACTTACAAACTTACAAACTTTTCCTCTTTATAATATTAGTATAGACTAGTAGACGTTTCTCGGTTTCACCGCGTAGTTCCCGTTCACATGAGAAGAAACAAATAACGTTTTCCAGTGGTACAAGAATTTTTAAAATCGATTCAGTAGACCCAGAACTTACCCCCTACAATACCTAACGTTAGTATAGATGCAAGAAACATTTTCAAAATACAAAATAAAAACAAAGATAGTATTTATAAAAAACTGGACGTAATCTAATTGTTAAGCTAAAAACGCAGATTAAGCTTAATGTTCTGTGAATTAACTCCCTTAAAAACCCAAGGGTAAGATCAATACCGCCAGCATATTGGTCAACACCAATACCCTGGCGCTATTAAAGTCCTTTTCATTAAATAAGTCCCGTGGCTAAAACCTGAACTGAAATTGACAGAGCTTACACAAATGACACTAAGACCGCCATTACCAAATGACAATCAGCACCATTAAGACATTAGCGCCGCGTCTGGGGAACTTCTTTCATGAAACGGACATTTCCTCTTTCCTTTTGAAAGTTAGGTTATGTCGTTATGTCAGTCAGAATTGACATTTCAAAAGTTCTTGTAAAATATTAATATATATTGTAAATAAAATATATTTGAAATAAACAAATTCTGAATTTTGAACTACTACTAATTTTTTTCAACAGATATCTGACTATTTTCGTAGTAAAACAAAAAGGAATAGGGTAAAACTCCCAGATCTCGACCATTAGCGTGATTCGTTTCGGCTTGCTGACGTCAGGTGGAGTCGAGGGCCGCTCGCAAAAACCGCGCAGAGCACATCCACTCGAAACAGCCTGACTGACAGTCATTATCAATGAGTTGGATTTTTATCTTGTTGGTTCGTATTTCTGAAAATACTGAAAGAGATCCGAGTAATGTTTCCATGAATAGATGTATTTGAAATCGATTTTATTTATGGAAAACGAGTTCGTTTTACATAACCTGCCATTTGTAAAGCGTGACGTGCATTACGCTATATCTATCAATTTAAGACGTAGATGTTAAGCAGAGTCTTTTTTACCAGACAACCCCTGTACTTTAGAGAAAGCGACACTGTTTAGAGGTGAGAAATTAGATTTGCAGTGTTTCTTCCCAGGAATAACTCTCCCAAAGTGCTCTACTAATTTGATTGATTTACCCTAATTATAAAACTCAATTTATTGGGATCCTTATATTTCTACGGTTTAGGGGCAGGACTCAATACCGAAAAGTTATGGTTCGACCATTTCTTTTTAATCTGACATATGACAATACACACCCATTTCGATTTCTACACGACATCGTACCGAACGTTAAATCGCTTAGCGGTACATCTTTGCCGGCATTGTGGTAACTAGTCACGGCCGAAGCCAGTGGTAACGACCAGCCAAAAAACCCCTGCCTTGTCCTTTAAAGTGGAAGAGAATGTAGGTCATATTTAAAGAAATACGGCATATTTTATTCTTTTATATAAACTTCCATATTTCGTTACATTAAACAAATACTGACGGTAACACATTTGGCGGCACTTAACCGTCAAAATGCTAATATCCGTTGACGTGAAAAGGTGGAAAACTCCCCAACATACGTGCCCCGGGACTGAATGGAGGCGGAAAATTGCCACGTTGACCGTTCGGCCTCTAGCCAGCTGTCAAAGGCTTTGCGTGCTTTTTATATCAATTTGTGAATGCATGCGGAATTCCGTGAGGTTTTGCGGGTTCACTGTAACGTGTGTACAAGTTACGAGTACAGGTTTGTGCAGTGGCGGAGCCAGGAATGTGTGGGAGGGGCGTTACTACGCTGGGGGTGGGTTTTAGTGAAGTATCTAACGAACAAAAAGTGCACTATGTTTTATTTTACACTTTGTGGTCATCCGCGACTTAGTCCGCGTATTTGTCGGGCATAATACAAACTTTTATTCCCATTTTTTGATAAGATAAGGAAGGGAAAGTTTTTGTAAAATCCGAAATTTCCGAATACCCTTATTATTAAGGGACAACAGGTAAATTGAAAGTAAACTTTTACAAATCCGTAAGACGAGTTTCAGACTCATTTTCACAAATTCAAAAAAAGTTTTATTAAGTTGTAAAGTACCAGATATTTACCAGATGTACGTTTAGTGAGTTTGGGTAAAAGTTCAATGATATTGAGTCCATATATTATATTACAATATGATTTTTAATTCGCTTGGCTAGGTGTGAAACGCCCTGAATTTTGTAATACTTACAACCTGATAAGGTACATCATTATGATAAAGGTCTCTTCTAAGTTTCATCTTAGGCCACATCTACACTTACTAGCAGATAAGATTGTAGACAAAATCTAGCCTATTTCATTGAAAAAATCAGACATTCCCCCTCTAGATCTATCACTGGATTTTTAGGCTAGTTGTATTAAAGCAGGGTTTCGCAAACTTTCGGCTCCACGAACCCCTGTTAAAATTTCCAAGAGACAGCGAACCCCTTAATAATTAATGAACCCCCCCAAAGAAAAAAATAAATTTGACTGTTGAAGAAAATAAGGTTTATATTTATAGGTGTGCTTGTTTCTTGTCGCAAATGGATTTAACCTTAATTCTCACTTGGTATCTTGGTTATCAAGCCACTATACGTAAATCTTGTCACGGACCCCCTACCGTCGAATGGCGAACCCCTAGGGGTTCGCGTACCCCACTTTGAAAAACCTTGTAAGAAAGGAACAACATTTAAGCTTGTAAGTAAATAATAATATTATTTAGTTTAACTATGCAAGGAAAGCCAAAGGCAAAAACGAGCTTGTTTTTCTTCTCTTCTCATATTTCAAGTAACACCTGTTTCTATCTAATGTTTCAAGACTTCCCAGTTCATTCAAAGCATCACGTCTGTAGGTGGATTGCAAGTTCGTTTTATATTCTTGTTATAGAGTAGGAGCCCATTGTAAGATTTAGATCTTGAAGTTTATCTTTTTAGGAAAATTAAACGTGTCTTTTTTAAACATGACCAATATGTTTTATCAATTAATGTCATCAAGCGATTTTACGTAATTAAAAAAACACAGCAAAAAGTGATCCGAATTTAGCTACTCCACATATGCACAATTATGTGTTTACTTAAATTATATATGTACCTATGTAGGTAAATAGAGTTTTTACACTTCCTGAATACACAGCTCGACGTTTTAGATAAAGTTAAGGTATTATTTTCAGTATTTTTTCAGAATTTAAGACATTTAGTCACCTTTGATCACCTCAGTTTCGACGAGCTAAAGTGTTTTTCAGACAGCATGGGTACGGTGACAGTTGCCTTCATTCATTCTCAACCCATATACATTCATATAAAATTATCTGATGTGCAGGTTTCCTCACGATGTTTACCTTCACCGTTTGAGACATGTGATATTTAATTTCTTAAAATGCACACAACTGAAAAGTTGGAGGTGCATCCCCCGGACTGGATTCGAACCTACGCACTCCGGAATAGGAGGCAGAGGTCATATCCACTGGGCTATCACGTCTCGTAATTGCCTTATGTAGTTCATAATACGTACTAATATCCTGAATCGCGGCAAACTTTCAATAGTGAAACGAACTGTCAGCGTACCCATTCTATCTGAAAACCACTATAGTGGCATATCTAATAGTAAATCTTTGAAATCACGTCTATTTTTCGATTTATCCTTAAATACTCATAACAACGGGATCTACACAAACAAAACAGCTAGACGCTAGTTTAGTAAAAAAAAACGATACTCGGTAAAAATTAATTTATGTATTCAGTTAACATTTTTCACCACCGGCTCTGCGAGTAACCGTTCCCCGTTCCTGAAGCCTTTGAGTTATTTGCAATAGCTTTGAGCAAATATTTATGAATGGAATTCTTTTGATAAAATTGTGAATTCATTTTTTACATTCTGTAAGCACTTAGCGTTTTTATTCGATACTTCTTCGAATTGGGAATAACTTGCTTTTACAATACCGTAGATCAAATGCTGAATGTACTATTCACTGTTATTGTGTTGTTATTATGTTATCTATAATCCTACACTAATCTATACTAATATATCTCTCTCTGAATCTACTGAATCTACTGAATCTACTGAAGCGATTACGAACATTCCTTTACCAATAGCTACAAGCTACAAGCTACGTTGTTTGCGAGTTTCATTGGCTATATTTGATTGCCGTATTCCCACAGGAACGGGAGCTCGGGTAAAACCAAAGGGCGTCTGCTAGTATTATAATAAAGGTAAAGTGTTTGTGAAATTGTACAGTGTAATAATTTTGTTATTACTGAATTTTGAAAACTCTTGTCAATAGAAATCCCACGTTATTTGTGACTGTCATAGGTACTTATCTCTGTTTTCCTACGGGAACAAGAACTATGCCGGTGAAACCATGGGGCGTCCACTAGTATGTTATATGAATAATTCTTGTATCTGATAGAGTTAGGGTGATCCTATGTCCATCAACCTGCAATGAAGCAGCTTGGTAGGTCTTGGCTCTATATCCTCTTTTCTGTAAGGAGGGCTTCAGTGGCGCAGTGATATGCGCGGTGGATTTACAAGACGGAGGTCCTGGGTTCGATCTCCGGCTGTGCCGATTGAGGCTTTCTTAATTGGTCCAGGTCTGTCTGGTGGGAGGCTTTGGCCATGGCTAGTTACCACTGGAACTAGCCACGATTTACCATTCTACCGACAAAGACGTACTCCCAAGTGATTTAGCGTTCCGGTACGATGTCGTGTAGAAACCAAAAGGGGTGTGGATTTTCATCCACCTCTTAACAAGTTAGCCCGCTTCCAACTTAGATTGCATCTTCACTTATCATCAGGTGAGATTGTAATCAAGGTCTAACTTGTAAAGAATAAAAAAAGAGGTAAACCTTGAGGTGCCCTGTGGTGGGGCGTCAAAATAGGCTGCTAATAATAATGAATCATTTGGATGCCCTAATAGCCCAGTGGTTCTAGGCAGAGATCATGCCTTTGATTCGTAGGGCTTAGGTTCAAATCCAGTCCGGGCCACTTCCAAATTTTCAGTTATGTACATTTAACGTGTCTCAAACGGTGAAGGAAAAACATCGTGAGGTAACCTACATACCTGAGAGTTTTCTCAATTTTCTACGTATGTGAAGTCTGCTAATCCACATTGGGTTATTAGCCCTCATTCGCACGAGAGTTTTATTAACGGACGTTAAAAAAGCGTTTAAATATAGTAATAAGTTAAATGTCATTTCTAACGTCCAAAACTGACAATGCACACTGCTCGAAAAAAAGCGTCATGTTTTAAAAACGCTGTCGTGTGAACATATAACTTGGAAATGCATTTGTTGTATTTGAACGCTTTTTAAACGTCCGTTAAAAAGCTTTCGTGCGAATGAGGGCTTAACGTAATCCTTCTCATTCTGACAGGAGACTCGTATGACAGTGTACCGAATATAGATTTTTAATGAAAAATTATAAAGGACTTTAAGGTTTAAATTAAGTGCCCATCCAAAGTGTTCCTTATTGCTATCGGTCCGGTGTTATCAGCCAATCACTTCCCTCACACCAAGTGTCTATTAAGTGAAATTACGCTAAAGCCGCTCATTCACGACGGTATCTGCTCTGTCGGTGAGCACGCGGCTTATCCGCTAATTGATCAGACGGCCATCTGCATTCCGCGCGACCAGTTAGGCCACGGCTTTGTAAAAGCAGCGAACATAAGGTCACGACGTTATAAAAAGGGCGAATGCTTTGTTTTTTGGCATCTGACATAGCTAGTTTCAGTGATTACAAAAATAAGAAAACTAATGTCGAACAAAAGTTATGATTCACAACATTTGTCAGGACAACTTAAATAACAAATCAAACTGTAACCAAAATAAGACCCTATTGGCAGAAAATGATCTTGAGTGAAGTCACGCACTTGTGAACGTTGTGTGTAGGGTTAAAGGATCCTTTGACTATTAACAAACACTCCAATTTTCCACTCAAGTCACTCTCCCCCAAGTAATAATAGGGATAATGACAGTTTTTTAAATTGTATTATAAATTAAGAGTATGCTGATAGTAAAGCAATTTTGTAAAAGTAACGGAGCTACAGCGATTTAAAGGGTCAGATTTGCGGCACTGCCACGGATCCCTGAAAACGCCCCATACAAAATAGTACGAATTAATGACGTCGTAAGTACATAATGATCGTTAGATTTTTTATGGGCATTCAAACAAAATTACTAATATATTTGTTACTTGTGCGTTTATGTTTATAGTTTACATATTAAAAAATGTCACATTTCATGTAAGGAAGCTGTATGAATTGGCATCTAATTACGATAAAAGATTTTTAATAGATTTTGAAATTTTATAATCTTATTTATTTTGCAAATATCCAGACAATCTTTGCTTTTTATATATAAATTAGTTAACATTGACCTTATTTACTGGAATGTATCATAAAAATCAATATATTTAAACCTAGTCATCATCTCCATTGTGGACAATACTATTTAACAATCACATATTTTTACGCGCTAAAAGAAATGATCGTAACTACCCGTAAGCTAAAATCTCACTATGTTATCACGATTCTAAACGCATTCGGACTTCGGGCGATTAATTAATCGATAAACGTATTCGTTCACTAAATGTAGATAGCGGTGAATGTAAGGATAATTTCGCTGATGAGTTTTTTTTTCATTCTTATTAACAAGGCTGGGCAGATTGAGATTGTCTTAATTGATCCAGGTCTGGCTGGTGGGAGGCTTCGGCCGTGGCTAGTTACCACCCTACCGGCAAAGACGTACCGCCAAGCGATTAGCGTTCCGGTACGATGCCATGTAGAAACCGAAAGAAGTGTGGATTTTCATCCTCCTTCTACCAAGTTAGCCCGCTTCCATCCTAGACATCACTTACCATCAGGCGAGATGGTAGTTAAGGGCTACTTCACTTATAAAATATATATATAAGTCAGGCAGCGCGGGCTGTCGGTCCATTTAAACAAAATATCATCACAGAATATCGTAAAACCCTTTCACACTACGTATTCCATTTTGACGTGTAAGACCAATAACCCTATCTCCCAGTTCGCGAAGTACGTTATCAAATGTCTCGTGTCCACTGCTCTATGTTAACTTATGTGCCAATTTCGCCTACACTAAATCACCGATGGACTTCGCACGGAATAAATTGCTCGTAAATCCTTTTATAACCCCGAACTAGTTTTCGTGATGGCGCGAATTTGCTCCCTCCCTTCGATATAGTTGGTATATTTGAATTTGGAACGCTTATGTGCAGTAGTTTAGTTTTATATTAACTGGGGCAAACTGATTTGACCTATATATTACCTACTCCAGCTAAATAGTTATTTACCCTTGAAATAGGGATAATTATTATTTTGTAAACTTGTATGTACAAGTTTTTGTGTTCTAAAAGATATCTCAAGTCTCATAAAAACTCGTGTCTGCGTCGAAGTTTTTTAACGTCAAATTAAAGGTTTTTTTTTTAATTCTCTACAATAGCTCTTGACTACATTCTCACCTGATGGTAAGTGATGATGCAATCTAATCTAATCTAATCTACAAAAATCAGTTTATTGCAAGTAACTCAGTTTCTATAGCTCCAACGATTAACATTTTTTACAATTATTAAAAAAAATTAAAAACATAAAACTTTAAACTAATATAGTTTATAAATGTTTTTTCATGCTTCCAACTGAAGCCTCAATAGCTCAACGGTTAGAGCAGTCGGAATCATCATCGAGGTGGTTCGATCCTCGCATCGTTGGTCTATTGTCGTATCCACTCGTAATACAGTCTTTTCGACTAGTTGGAAGGAATAGGAATATTGGTCATATTTAATATTTAAAAAAAAATATATTATGAATATTCTTTTTCCAAAAAAAATTTTAGTTTTTAGATTATAGGTACCTATTACGTATTATACAATCGGCCGTAATTAACAAAAAAATTGAATGTTTGAAAAATATAAACTTTATTTTATATTACCTATTGCTTGAGCCGGTACAAGTAGGTATATACCTACTTGTTGTCATTTCATGAAAATATAAAAACGCGCTGTAGAGTTGGATGACACCTATGGCTTATCATGTAAGGTGCAATTTTGCGTGGCTAACAACGGCCACCAATCAAATGATTGATGCTTCAAAATGACCAAATAAGGTCATAAAACGCTTTCGCGCTGTCGACCGAAGCGACGCGTTGACTGACGACGGTCGGACTCCGATTTTCGCGCCTCTCGAAGACGGTCGTGCACTTCAAACGCAACGCATTAAAAGTTTAAAGACAGTTGTCATTACACATTACGCAGAACTAAAAACTTAGTGAAATCCTATAGTGGTGCCATTCCAGCGTGGACATCTAGAAGCCATTAACGACGCCCGCAGAAAGCCGAAAAGCAAGGTAAGTCCATAGGCTGTTATCTACTGTTCTATTCGTGTAATGTTTGAATGAAATGACAACTGGTGTACTTTGCTCAATTATACGCCGCCGCCAATTAAAGTTTGTAAAACGCATCAACCCCCACAAGAAAGGTGGGACACTATTTACACGTGTCACACCATAAGTTTGGTCCATTCGAGCCTAGGATAGTGTTCTAGCTATTAACAGTAACTAAAATTCATACCTACGTCATACGTTAGGCATACTCATATAGTTTTTTCTTCCGCCATCTTTGTGATATCCAAAGAACGCTTATAACTTAATTACATGTCTTATCTCTTGTTATTATGAAGATTTAAGTCATTCCGCATTTATATATACTTACGTAAAGAATATCTAAGTATTCTCGTAAACTCCGCGATCGACATTAAGTTCGATACCTACCTACCGCCACGCGCGCGCCGCTTCACGCAATCTTTGTGTAATATCATCACGAGATTAGTTATAATTTATTTAATTCTCATTTTCTTTTCTTTTCAATAAGATGGAGAACAGTGAATTAAAAATGCAGTTGAATATACTTATTTGCAAAAAGGAAAATATCTTCCAAAGACTAAATAGGCTATATGATAGTTCAAAGGCCATTTCTACCTTCGAGTCTAGAAAAAATGATACTTTTATGAACGAGTCTGAAACTATCGCATTACATGCGAAGTTCGAAAACATATTGGATAGCATAAATGATTTATCATTACAAATAAATCCGAAAGCCCAGCCTGACTACCAGGCGCTGGATTCATTTGAGGATCTGTACTCAACAGTGAAAAGAGTTAGGAATAAAATTTTGTCAAATACTAATAATAATTTGTCAAATACTAAGGATGAAGCTCCAGCTACCCACATTAATTTGGCTCCAATACAAATTCCCTGTTTTGATGGGAAACCACAAAACTGGGCTATATTTTACGAAACATTTAAGGCGAACGTACATTTAAATAAAAACTTAACAGATTCACAAAGGGTTCAATATCTTATTTCTAAATTGACTCAAGGTGCATTGACCTTTACTGCAGGCTTAGTTCCAAATGGCGATACATATAATATCATTTGGAATAACTTGGTGAAAAAATACCAAGATAAACGCGCATTAGCTACTCATTATTTAAATAATATTTTCGATTTGAAAAACTGTTCTAATAATGTAAACAGTTTAAATATGTTTATAGAAAAGTTTTCTTCTTCAGTCGCCGCACTAAAACAAATTGATATTTCCGATCTTACAGATTTTATTTTATTACACTGTGCCTTAAGAAAGATGGATTCGCAAATAATACAAAACTTTGAGATGTCTTTGCAATCGAAAAATATTGATATACCTACATACACGCAATTAGTAGAATTCGTTCAAATGCAGGTAAAAATTCTCGAACGTTCTAACACTTCGCTTCAAAAAATATCAAATTCAAATTCCCGTAATACCTACAAAACATTGATTGCACAGACTGATTTTTCAAGTAACAATGCAACGACAAATTCTTGTGAATTATGTAATCAAAGTCACTCGAATCTTTATAATTGTAAAAAATTTATAGAAATTAATGATCCTTTATCGAGATTTGAATTTATTAAATCAAAAAATGGGTGTATAAATTGCTTATCACTTTTTCACAATTTAAGATCATGCAAGTCAAAGGTCACCTGTTTTTGTAACAAAAAGCATCATAAGCTATTGCATAGGGATAATAATAACACTAAATACGCACAAAGGAATACATCAGCTGTTTGCAACAATGGACAGAGTGAAACTGCGAGAATAGTGCCGTCTCCCTCTGACGCTAGGATAAACACCTCTCAAAATTATGTCGCATCCTTCTCTAACGCACGCCATACGAACACTCTGATTAAATCGAACATGAATGAAGGTAGGTCAAATATACTACTCGCGAGTGTTGTTGTAAGGGCTACGCCTTATAAGAAACGTAATAAGGTTGATATTAGATGCCTGCTCGACATCGGATCGCAAAATAATGTTATAACTTTAAAATGTTGTCAGATGTTAAGTTTACCTATAAAGCCGATATATAATTCATTCATTAAAGGAATAGGAATGAGTTCACAGCCTATTCATGGTTATGTAACGTTAGATATACAATCGCGAATTTATCCTATGAATAAATATAATATAAGGGCACTTGTTTTAGATTGTTTAACAGACCAGTTACCGACACAATACGTTAATACGTGTAACATGGACTATATCAGCGATATACCTCTCGCAGACCCTACCTGGAATATCCCAGGCGGTATCGATTTGATTCTAGGCGCGGAATTATTCCCGCACATATATATAGGTAAAAAAATTATACCTGAAACGCACGGTCCTGCAGCGTTACTTACTACATTTGGATATATATTAATGGGAAGCTGCAATCAGTATTGTGAACAAAGTAATAACTCCTTTACCGCGCTAGCTATAAACGAGTTAAGTTTCGATCTGCAAAACTTTTGGGAATTAGATCAAATTCCTGTTAAAAAACATTTTAGTCCAGCGGATATCGAATGTGAGAAATTATATTCAGAATCGATTTCTCGTAACGAAAATGGACGATACTCAGTAGCTTTGCCATTTTGCAAAAATCCTACTATATTTAATGATTCATATCGCAACGCATATCGACGATTAATTTCTTTAGAACGGAGACTTAATCATGACTCCACTTTACGCACGCAATATAACCAAATCATAAACGATTATTTGAGCTTAGGTTATATATCCGAGGTTAATGATCTCGAAAAAAGGGATGAAGGATTTTATTTAGCACACCATCCCATTATTCGGCCAGAAAAAATTACTAGCCCAGTAAGGATAGTAATTGACCCTTCGGTTAAAAATATTAATAATATTTCACTAAATGATATATTACATGTCGGTCCAAATTTACAAGCCGATTTGTTTACTCTTCTTTTGAACTTTCGATTATTTCCGGTAGCAATGACTGCGGACATTAAACAAATGTATCTTCAAATTGAAGTTACACCACGCGATAGGAAATATTTAAAATTTTTATTTCGTTTTCACGATAAAGAACATATCCGCATTTTTCATTTCAATCGCGTTCCCTTCGGATTGAAGTCAAGTCCGTATCTCGCAATGCGAACATTACAGCAATTGTGTAGTGAGGAAAATAAACGCTTTCCATTGGCGAGTGAAATTGCCAAATCACAATTCTATATGGATGACCTAGTACACTCAGAACCGAATGAGGAAACAGCGAAAGAATTATCACGAGAATTAGTCTCATTATTCAAATCTGGCGCCTTTGAGCTAGTCAAATGGACCAGTAATTCTACGTCACTGTTAGATAATTTACCGAACACGCACCGCACAGTTGTAAATTTTTCTGATAAAAATAATATTTGCAAGGTGTTGGGTCTCGCCTGGGAGCCTAAACCAGATATATTTCATTTTACCATCTCGAAATTGGATGATAAATGTACAAAACGCACGATTTTATCTTTTGTCGCTAGGCTATTTGACGTTTTAGGTCTTGTGTCACCAGTTATTTTGTACGCAAAATTACTTATTAAAGAACTTTGGATAAATAAAGTTGACTGGGATGACACACCTTGCGAAAATGTAACTAGAAAATATCTAGCATTAACGAAAGAATTCTCTCTCTTATCAGATTCTTTACAAATACCGCGTCATACTGGCATTAAAGAGGGAAGCAAAGTAAATATTGTAGCTTTTTGTGATGCAAGCCTTAACGGATATGGATGTGTGGTATACTTACACATTACAGATTCACATAACAATATTATTGTAAATTTATTATGTTCTAAATCGAAAGTATCCCCACTGAAAATAACTACACTTGCCCGGTTAGAGTTATGCGCCGCTCTTTTAATGTCGAAATTAGTTAAAATCGTAAAGGAAACTTATTCTACTCGCATTAATATTGAAGAAATTTACGCATTTTCCGATTCAACCATCGCTTTGTCGTGGATAAAATCCTCTCCGCATAGGTGGAATACATTTGTAAGTAATCGTGTTTCTCAATGCCAAGAAAATTTGGATCCACAACATTTTTACCACGTAGCAGGAATTGAGAATCCTAGTGATTGTTTATCACGTGGTATGTTACCAGCTCAATTAATATCGCATTCACTTTGGTGGAATGGTCCAGAGTGGCTTAATAGACCACCTTCTGAATGGCCCAAAAGTCATTTTTTTCCCGCGACATATGAAACGCTGCCTGAGTTTAAAAGTAATACTCTAGTAATAACTAACGTTCAATGCGAACAATCTATATTATATAATTTAACGCAACGCTTTTCCTCTTGGAATAAATTAATACGCACTGTTTTATATGTTTATCGCTTCGCTAGACTTTTGCCTGACACTGGAGAAGTCAATAAAATATTTTTTGTTGAAAACGCTTTAATAAAAGAAATTCAACGCGTTCATTTCGCTGATGAAATAACCCGCTTAAAAAATAAACAATTACCATCAAAAAAATTACAGAAGTTGTCTGTTTTTCTCGATGATAAGGGAATTGTACGTATAGGAGGGAGGCTTTCGAATGCAGATTTACCCTACGAAGCCAAACATCCGGCCTTGCTTCCTAAACATGATCACGCAGTTGACCTAATAATTGATAATTATCATTTAAAGAACTGTCATACCGGAGCAGGTCTTTTAATGTCGATCATACGACAAAGATTTTGGATTCTTGACGCTAGGACGGTTATTAGGTCTAGAATTCATAAATGCAATATTTGCTTTAGGACAAAACCTTCGCATCCTTCTCCAATCATGGCTGACCTTCCGTCTTATCGCCTCCAGGAAGCAAAGGCCTTCCTTTTTACAGGAATCGATCACGCAGGTCCGATTCGCATAACCCTCACTCGCAGACGTGGATATCAGTCACAGAAAGCGTATATATGTTTATTCGTGTGCTTAGTGACAAAGGCAATACACATAGAGCTCGCGTCAGATTTAACATCAGATAACATGATATCCTGTTTAAATAGATTCTTGAGTAGACGCGGTCCAGTAAATACCATCTGGACTGACATGTCCGGGACGTTTATTGGAGCAAAGGCTCAATTAGATGAAATATATTCTCTTTTACTTAGCTCAGACTATAAAAATAAATTTGGTTTAGAACTACAAAAAAAACGAATAGAATGGAAAACCATTCCGCCGCGTTCTCCACATTTCGGTGGAATATGGGAATCAAATATAAAATGCGTAAAAGCTCACCTTTATAGAGTCATTGGCAAGCAACTCCTTACTTATGAGGAATTATCTACTGTACTCACACAAATTGAGTGCATCCTCAACTCGCGCCCGCTAGGTTTAACAACATCTGACCACCAGCCCGATATTATTACACCAGCGCATTTTCTAATGACCACGCCTTTAGAATACTTTCCAACGACAACCTTTAACCCTGAAAGGCCTAATTTAAAGAATCGAAAACAGTTACTCGATAGCCTCGTTATGTCATATTGGAAGAAATGGCGTTTGGATTATCTGCACACTTTGCAAGTCAAAGGCAAATGGTGTACACCGGACAATCCAATCACCGTAGGTATGGTTGTGTTAGTTGAATTTGATGATGTACCACCTTTGCAGTGGCCTCTTGGTTTGATAACCAAAACGTTCCCTGGAAAGGATGGTGTAGTACGGGTCGCTTTAGTTAACACTAAAATGGGTGAATATAAACGCCCAGTTGTAAAACTCTATCCACTTCCCACGCAATAATAGTTACGCAAATAAATATATTCTCTGTTGTTAATAATTAATATAAGTATTTTTCTCTTTATAAAATAATTTAATGTTTAGTATTTCTTTATAATCTTTAATATGACACTTCGTGAAGGCGGGGTGTATACTTGAGCCGGTACAAGTAGGTATATACCTACTTGTTGTCATTTCATGAAAATATAAAAACGCGCTGTAGAGTTGGATGACACCTATGGCTTATCATGTAAGGTGCAATTTTGCGTGGCTAACAACGGCCACCAATCAAATGATTGATGCTTCAAAATGACCAAATAAGGTCATAAAACGCTTTCGCGCTGTCGACCGAAGCGACGCGTTGACTGACGACGGTCGGACTCCGATTTTCGCGCCTCTCGAAGACGGTCGTGCACTTCAAACGCAACGCATTAAAAGTTTAAAGACAGTTGTCATTACACATTACGCAGAACTAAAAACTTAGTGAAATCCTATAGTGGTGCCATTCCAGCGTGGACATCTAGAAGCCATTAACGACGCCCGCAGAAAGCCGAAAAGCAAGGTAAGTCCATAGGCTGTTATCTACTGTTCTATTCGTGTAATGTTTGAATGAAATGACAACTGGTGTACTTTGCTCAATTATACGCCGCCGCCAATTAAAGTTTGTAAAACGCATCAACCCCCACAAGAAAGGTGGGACACTATTTACACGTGTCACACCACCTATAATTGTATATCTAAATTATATTAGAAAAAATAAACATTTTTCAACTATTTAAATAAGGCATTGTACATTTGAATTCTGCTTTTGTACAATTTGATTCTATTCAATTCTACATCTGAAGCATTTATCTGTATTGCGAACCATAACCAAAATCACAATATTCCGAAACAGAAAGTTCTAGACTCCGTTATGGCGCTCTCGGGTCGTGTTTTGTCTAAACTTATTTATAAACCCGGTCTAGTATCTAAACTGAGCTACATTGTTTCAAAATTCAGCGCGCTAGGGAACTGGCCGAGATATAAGAAACAATATCTAGGGTCCGGATGCTTTATATAGCTGACAAGTAACACGTAGACGACAAGACATTACTTTAGACATGTCCATATATGATTTTGAAGTAAAACTTCTTTACGTACGCATAACTTGTGGAGTAAGCTGGTGGCGTTACGAAAAGTGGATATTGAGAGGGAAAGCAAAATAAGTATAGTATCACATTCAACTTATTATAACGGCCTACTGCAAGGCCAGACCTCTCTCAAAGCTCAAAGACAATACGTTGCTTCAACTCAGCTTGGAATGCTTAGATATTGAGTTTGGGCTTATTTAAGTAACAAACAAATCTTATGTTATGTTACACATTAGAAAAATACATAATGCGTAAAGCATTCTACTTAAAAAACAAAGCTATTAGTTTACAGCGGATATACTATTAGTTTATATATTCCACTATCTGGAAAACAACGCAACGTCTTGTCTGTTTGATTATTATTATAAGTTAGAAATCTTCTTAGCGGGTTGCTATTTTATGTTAGATTCCCATTTGGGAAACATTGCTATAAATCTACTCAAAAGCTCAATAATATATTAATATTTTTGCTTGACCCTATGGTATTGCATTTTACAAAAGCAACTGCAACGTAAGGCAACTCCCCAACAAACAAGGGGTCTCGTTTAAGTTTATAGCGGAGATTTTCCGCTATCTAGAGTACAACGCAACGTCTTGTCTGTCCGTTTATTATAAGCTAGAGACCTACTTAGCGGGATAGGTTGCTATTTCTGTTGATTTACAGTGTACTCGCTTTTTGTTTCACAAACTGCTCCCCATGAGGTATTAACGGCTGAAGAGGGTACGTCGTTCAAATAGTTTATACACTTGCTGGTTTATGAAATATAAATGCTTGCTCAATTTTAGTACGATGCTGAAACTATTTTTATTTTTCTTGTTGGTGTTGCCGGTAAGATTAAGAGCTATTTCCGCGTTTCGTCTAAGTATTACTAAAATCACACTAATGTTGTGAAAAACTGAATTCCACGACGACAAATTCGCGGCCGTCCGTTAGTTAAGAATATTTATTTATTTCACTCTTAAATAACTACTAATAGTGTAGGTATAAATAGCTATGGATATGACCCCTGCTTCCGATTCGGGAGTGTGTGGGTTCGAATCCGGTCCGCAGCATATGCACCTCCGACTTATCAGTTGTGTGCATTTTAAGGAATTAGATATCACGTGTCTCAAACTGTGAAGGAAAACATCGTGAGGAAACCTATACCAGAGAATTTTCTTAATTCTCTGCGTGTGTGAAGTCTGCCAATCCGTATTGGGTGGTGGACTATTGGCCTAACCCCTCTCATTCTGAGAGGAGACTCGAGTTTAGCAGTCAGCCGAATATTTTTTTTTATTTATTTTTTTTTTTTTTTAAAGAATATTTGCCATAATATCTTTTATATTATGACCAATATTCCCATTGCCCTCCAACTAGTCGGGAAAGACTGCGAATATGGGTTGATAACGAAATATCGCTATTATAACATTTTTTTTATTTACAGAAATTATTACTATCATAATAGAAAACAGATATTATAATTATGTTCGAATTGGTTATGGCTCTTCAACTTTATCAGCTAAGAACCATTTGCTCTTAGCTTTCAATCAAAGAAAGCTGCATCATAAAGAGTCTATTAGTTTAAATTTAGAAGCTACGATGCTACAAACATACACATACGTATAATATTATTTATTATGATGGATAAATAAAAAAAAATATTCACCAAGCAACGTTGCCACATCGTTGCAGTATCCCTTAATGTAAGCTTCTAAACAAACACACTTGACAAATCACAACCGTCAGAGGGGAGGCCGGGGGTGATTGATGGTGCGCTCACATGTTTGCACTCGAGGTAATTCGGTAGGAATTGGATCGGGTATAGTTTATAGATGGCCACTCGACCCGACCCTCCTCTATACGCTGTTGATGTAAGACGTCTAGGGTAGGTAGGTTTACACAAGTTACAATAAAGAGTTACTTTTAATCGCCGTCACATTTAACAATAAAAAAAAAATCACTTTGGTGTTATTTGAAAAAAAAAATTAGTGTGTGTGTGTCTAATGTATTTCATTGCAAACATCGATCGTAGATCAATAGATGGGCCCCGAAGCGTCGCGGAATTGTCATTTAGCAAATACTTACCCATAAAAAGTAGCATCTTTCCTCTTTATTCGTGTTGCGGCATGTGTTTTTACATTTCCAAAATGAACACGAAGGCATAATTAAGGGACTAAACAAGAAAAAACAGTAAAATGTTTTTGACATAAATCATTGTGCGTTCTTTAATATGTAGGGGCCCATCTAACGATTTATATCGATGATTGCAAAGTATCATTGTTGAGCCATACATCTGCTGTGGATTATCTGGTTTTGGTGTGAAACCGTATTCGCATTTCCGCAAAGAATACATACTCTAAAATTTATAAATCAAACAGATTAGCGTCGGCAATGAGGTTTTGAGCAACTAATTTGGTCAGAATTGGTTCGGGTAAAGTTCATAGATGGCCCATTCAACCCTACCCTCCTCAAGAATACTGCCTAGAACAGGGTAGGCGAACCTTTATGCATCAACGTGCCTTTTTTTCTAAAAAATGTTTAATGGGGTCATTGGCGTGCCATCAAATAATTTTGACTTTCTGATTATTTGGAGAATAACAATAATAAATACTATCAAAACTCTTTATGAAATAAAGTAAACAAAAGAGGTACATTTTGGAATGTTTTTATTACACGCATAAATTAAATTATTGTAAAATTAGTGTGACTTCTGTTGCTGCAGGTTAGATGACAAATAATTTATGTCAAATACCTACTTTACACATGTTTTATGATCGGCGACGTGCCCAAAATATTGTGTCGTGTGCCATCAATGGCACGCGTGCCATTGGTTCGCCTACCCTGGCCTAGAATATGGAAATGTGTTGGTTTCTACGGAATAATAATATGAACAGTTATTTCTGATCAGTTTAGATTTTAGATAGACAAGGGCAATGATAAAACTCTTGTTAAAAAAGGTCTTATCGTAACGAACGTAGAGAAAAATATTTAATCTAATGCCACTTACCATCCCGCTTGACGTCTGATAAAACTAATCGTGTGTTGGTCACGATCGGCATGATGTCATGCACATCGCGACCAACACACGATCAGTTTTGTCGTCTGTCAAGCCGTTAGCGTTGCAGGCATGTGAGCTTACTTTATCGTCAGTGGATGATGTAAGGGTGGTAAATATGTTCAGATAAAGTCAAGGATAAATCCTTTTGTTTTAAAAATGTACTTTTTAAACGTAGTATGCATTAAAAGAAGGTCTTATCGTAGCGAACGTAGAGAACAATATTTAATCTAATGCTAGCCACTCACCATCTGATAAACCCGATCGGCATGATCTCATGATGTCATGCACATCGCGACCAACACACGATCAGTTTTGTCGGCAATCAAGCCGTTAGTGCTGCAGGTATGTGAGCTTACTTGATCGTCAGTGGATGATGTAAGGGTGGTAAATATGTTCGTCTTATAAAAAAACCTTTCGAAATAAATCCTTTTTTTCTGAAGTCCATTTAACATTAGTATGAGATAAGAGTGATGCATTGCTAGTTCGGCTCAAATCCGTCTGTTCGCAATCCTTCTCAACATTCGCGGAAATCCGTTTCAAAGATTAAGAAGTCAGTACTAGAGCGCACTCGCTTGCCGGCTTTAGTTTTACTATCGACTTTAGGGTTGCCACATCAATGAATACAATTAGTACCTATTAAACTGGTAATAATAGCCGCTGGATGCTGGCGGCTCGAGACCGATGTGCTCGGAAGTAAATGAAAGAGGCCTATGTACAGCAGTATGATGATGATGATGATGATGATGATGATGATGATGTTAATATTAGAAAATACCTTAATTATGTACTAATATCGTAATCATAAAGGTAAGGTGTAAGTACTTAACTATTAAGGTTACGTGCTAATATCAAATCCGAAAAATATGTTTTTCGATCCTCAGGCCTCACTCATTAGACCATTGACCATCATCATATCATCATCGATGGACGTCCACTGCAGGACATAGGCCTTTTGAAGGGACTTTCAAACATCACAATCCTACGCCGCCTGCATCCATATAATCTGACTGTGTAAATGCCGTAGGCTCCTTATGGGACCTCAGCGACGCCACTCCAGCTTCGCGAAGAGCTATGTCGGTGACTTTGGTTCTTCTGCGGATCTCCTTATTTGATTCGATCACGCAGAGATACTCCAAGTGTAGCTCGTTCTCATGACTCTGAGCCATCTTATGAGGCCCATAGTTAACCTAGTCTCGGAATCATAGGTCATGGAGGTCATGGTGAAAAGATCTTTCTTGTCTTCTTGAATTTTCACTTCATTAGAAGGGTTTTAAATCTACTAAGAAAGAAAGATGTTTATTTTAAGTAATGCCACATATTGCGTTCTTAAATTCTAAATTATTCCATAGCTTAATTGTCCACGCAAAAAGTGGAGCAATAAAAAAAGAATGCCTTGAAATATGTGGCATAACCTAAAAAAAGGCCCTAACTCAGCAATTTGCCACATACTTCCTACACAAAAAAGAAGTATGCAGCAGATTTTCAGTTAGGACCCAGTTCAGATGCCGCTACTACTACAACTACTAAGAATCCAGTTACACCGCCATCTAAGTATTACCTTTTCTATTGTATTAGTTGCAAATCGCTTTCAGCGCTTTAAAGCAATGCACTGATAAGTGCCAGCCATCCAGACCAATACATCATGAGACGGGCGGTCCGCTGACAAACGTTGAGCCATTAAATACAGCCGATCGATCACTGTCAGTTAACAGTGAAAAAAATACATTTTACGCCCGTCATTTCGACTGAAAAACAAATGTTTTTAACACAACATCTAATAAAATACATAACATCGGGACATTTATTGTGATGCTTTAATTTTTAAACGCCTATGGAAATAAAATATTTGGCACGATTGGGAAACTGTTGACTAATAAATGTTTGATTTTTAGTTTATATAATTTCATAAAACAACGATGGCTATGATATTTATTAGAAATACTAGTGGACGCCCGCGACTTACTCCGAAAATTTTCTTTACCAAAACCCCAGCGAGAACCATGATTTTTTTTGGTATAAAAATAGCCTCAAATACCTAACCAAGGATATCTAAAGGTATCCTTCCGTTCTTGACGATCGCGACGACCGCGACTTGCGACCAATGGATATATGGAGCACTAGACAAAGCATGAGACCATCCATCCATATAATGCAGTGGGTCGCGCGGTTGCAGGTCGCGGTCGCGCGTCGCGGTCGCCAAAAACGGAAGTCTACCTTTACAGTGCAAGTTATTTGCAAAATGCTTCTTGTATAGATTAGTTTATTGTATGTAAGTATTTAAAAAGTTAACTTACTAAGTGATATGTTAAAGTTTAATCGGAATTGGCAACATTTTTGCATACGTAGGTATGTAATATGTAGAAAAGTGGCAGTATGTATACCATACCATACATCTACACACTTAGTTATATTGAAAATTAAACCACTAGGTATGTGTTTAAGGGATTAAATCATTATCAACCCAGATTAAGCTCACTGCTGCGCTAATGGGACATGTTGGGTTTTAGCTCCAAAATCTTTTCTTCTGGCCATGCAGTAAACTATTTAATTAAAAAACTTATTTTATTGGCAACCCTACATGGTCTCCGCCCCACCATCAATCAACGACCTCCGTCCGTTCGCAAAGACGTTGCTGTGTAAGCATTATTTCAGCACTCTCTCGTTCTCGAGGGTTTTCTCGACATTTTCTTTAATTTTCATTTGATAGCTGATGAAGGAGGTAGAGTTTAGATAGAGAAATGCATTCCTGACAAAATTGCTTGGAAATTAAATGTATTACATGACAGGCTACTTATATACCTATTGTTAAATGGTGATAAACTAAAAAAGGAAAAACCTGGCTGAGTTTGTTGTGGGCTCTTCTCAGACCAAGGCGCGTTTGTAACCCTCGTAACTTTAATTTTAAGTTTTTGAATAATTATTATCACCATTATCTTAAGTTTAATATTATTACCTGACGTTTTGAAAGAGCTTGTAAACTAAGCCTATTTGAAATAAATGAATTTTGACTTGACTTGACTTAATCAACAATCATTGTAATCAATAAAGTCTATGTAAGCTAAATAAGTTCGAAGAGCCGATGGACGTTGGGGTCCCAAAGTGCTGGAATGGCGATCCCGCACTAGTAAGCGTAGTGTTGGTCGACCCCCTACCAGGTGGACTGACGACATCGGGCGAGTCGCAGGGATTCGCTGGATGCAGGTGGCTCAGTATCGTGATGTTTGGAAGTCCCTACAAAAGGCCTATGTCCTGCAGTGGACGTCCATCGGCTGATATGATGATGAAGCTAAATAATTTGCAGTATATATCTGTACTGAAGTTTGTTTGCTTGAACGCGCTAATCTCAGGAATTACTGGTCCGATTTAAAAACATATTTCAGTGTTAGATAGCCCATTTATAGAAGAAGACTATAGGCTATATATTATCCCCGTATTCTTATGGGAACGGGAACCACGTGAGTGAAACCGCGCGGCGTCAGCTATAATGAATATGTATGGATTTTTAAAAGGTAACCCGCCAGGAATCGGCCTGTATGAACTCTTCGCCGCTGGTACATACTCTACATTGATCGCTTACACGTGTAATATAATCTAGAAGGAAGAACAAAGTGCGTAATACAATGAGCCGTGGCGAGGGTCACGCGTGCTTTATCACGCGTATCTTGGCCTACTCATCTGAGGATGAAATATCTACCACCCTATAGGTAAGTTTTGACGGCCTCCGTGGCGCAGTGGTATGCGCGGTGGATTTACAAGACGGAGGTCTTGGGTTCGATCCCCGGCTGGAACGATTGAGATTTTCTTAATTGGTCCAGGTCTAGCTGGTGGGAGGCTTCGGCCGTGGCTAGTTACCACCCTACCGGCAAAGACGTACCGTCAAGCGATTTAGCGTTCCGGTACGATGCCGTGTAGAAACCGAAAGGAGTGTGAATTTTCGTCATCCTCCTAACAAGTTAGCCCGCTTCCATCTTAGATTGCATCATCACTTACCATCAGGTGAGATTGTAAAGAATAAAATAAAAAAAAGTGATGATGCAATGGATGGACTCTAACTTGTAAGGAGAAGGATAAAAATCCACACAAAGCTGCATTATCAACGATTAACATGGGCTATGTTTTTGCCTCGTAATTTCACGTTAACGAGAAAGAACTATACAGGTAAAATCGCGGGGCGTCCACTGGTAAAAAATACTTATCAAAAATCCCCAGTAGGTATAATACAAACACGCTGGTGACTGGACGCGATGTGAACGAGATAGAACACGTGGCGCGGTCGTTGTGACCCATTTTCCACTTACCTACTGCCTCATTACGTTAAATTTTCCCTGCAGAGTGTTTATTAGGTTCTGTTTCAGTTATAGCATGCCTATGTCATCAGTATCAAGCCATATTCGGCTCACTGCTCAGCTCGAGTCTCCTTTCAGAATGAGAGGGTTTAGGCCACCACGCTGGCCCAATGGGGATTGGCAGACTTCACACACGCAGAGAATTAAGAAAATTCTTCGCATCGCTTCAAAACGGCTGAGCTAATATTAATGCAGCATTTTTCATTTTTACAATTTACAAATAGTAAAATATGCTTTACATTATAGTGCCAATAAATGCTAATAAAAACATCTCGAAATATCACCAAAATAAGAATCGAATCTGAGACGTTTCAAACGCCTAATCACATATTACGAGTAGATCGTAAAAAATAGTCGTTAATCTAAATTAGGTCTTAAAATATATAACAAAGTACAATAAATCCAAATTAATGCTAAAGACAAATTGCTGCCCGCCGCCGGTCAGGGACACTTGTACCCGGATCCGGTCCCGCGCCGGACACACCCGGATAATCCCGGTTGCGGACAGGTTAATCTCGATCATGGTCCGGACAAAAATCCCTGCCATGTCCATTACGACGGAATTTATTGCCGTCCGCTATTTAGAAGATAACAACATGGATTTAGAGAGTAATCTATCTTAAAATTAAAAAGATGGCCCTTCGTCGTGTCTATCTGTCTGTCTGTCTGTTCGCGATAAACCCGCAAACTAACAAACGGATTTTCATGTAGTTTTTGACGGCCTCCGTGGTGCAGTGGTATGCGCGGTGGATTACAAAACGGAGGTCCTGGGTTCGATCCCCGGCTGGGCCGATTGAGATTTTCTTAATTGGTCCAGGTCTGGCTGGTGGGAGGCTTCGGCCGTGGCTAGTTACCCTACCGACAAAAGACGTACCGCCTAGCGATTTATCACATCGAGATTGCGCTAAGTTAAGTCCCAGTGGCCCTGTTCCCCGGAAATGGGTATGTGGTCACTGCAATAAGGGCAATAAAGGTAAAGAGGCCTCTAAAATCGCAAGCGCAGCCAGCCCTACAGATCTAGCGGAGGCAGCGACTCCTAGGGCACAGGCAACTGAGAACGCTAGCATGCAGATCAGTGTCGCTGATAGCATCGTGTCTGAATTAAGGCTTCTGCGTAGCGAAATGTCGTGCATGCGAGGAGAAATGGCGCGGTTAAATTTAACCATAACTGAGTTCAATAGCCGAGTTGAAAACATTGAGGCTAGATTGGCGCGCTTGGAGGAGCAGTCTGTGACACAGGAGCATAGTGACGGTGCCTCAATGCAATCAGTTATTTCCCGTCTACAGGAGCAACTCAATGAACGAGATCAAGACCTTTTGTTAAATGACGTAGAAATAACTGGGTTGCTGGAAACACCGGGTGAAAATCTCATAAATCTAAGTAGCCTTTTGGCAAAAAAATTAGGAGTAGACATAGAAAGCCGTGACGTAGTTTCTGCGGTGCGGCTGGGTCCGCGGCGCGCGCCACTGGAGGGCAGGAGTGACGGCGCGAGCGGGCAGGAGCGGCGCCCGCGGCCTGTTGTCTTGCGTCTCACTCGGCGCGCGATACGAGACGATTTGTTACGAGCAGCGCGCGTTCGTCGAGGCGTCGACTCATCGGGCATCATAGACTCCGCGCCGAAACGATTCTACGTTAATGAGCATCTCACTAAATCAAACCGGCAACTATTTTATAAAGTGCGCGAGGAGGGCCGCAAGAAGAACTGCAGATTTATGTGGACCAAGGGCGGTCGTATTTACATACGTCAAACAAATACTTCGCCTGTGCTTCGTGTGCGCACCGAAGCCGATATTGATAAATTTTTTTCGGATATGTCTATTTGATTATAATGTATAAAATTAAAATATCATACCGTTTATATAGATGTAAGGGTTTCATGTCTAATATTAATAATATTTTACAGTTTTTAAACCTTTCACAACTTTGTATTAAGTATATAGTATTTAGTATTTCCAAGTTTATGATTGTTTCTACAAATACAAATTATTTATTTACAATTAATTATTTACAATTAATTATTTATTCATATAACAATGTAATACCGTACTCCTATAGTTTAAGTTTATTTATGTGCTTTGTAAAACCTAAAAATTATAGTAATTATTTTTTAATAATTTTAAATCTGTTTAAAATTACATATTTTATTTTATTGCATTATTACTTATTGTCGAATTATACTGTAACGCTCAGAATACCTACTATACATTTACTTTCTTTTTTAATGATCATGACATTTTATACTTTTATTTTCTCTTTGCTTTATTATTTATATACAAGAAAACTATATACTATCAAAAATTTGATGAGTATTTCTCAGTTTTACATAACATTTTATTTATTCAATGTTATGAGCGGTACGATAATAGTAGAAGCAATTATTTTATGTAGTTATTTTTTATTTAAATAAATTATTTATCTTTTTTCGTTATGTAATTCAATTGTAAGAAATTTTTGAAAATTGGTTTCCTAAACGCAGGATCTCTTGGTACAGGGCATGATGAGTTCTTGGTAGCCATGGATCGCTTTAAGGTCGACATTATGGCGATTAATGAAACCTGGCTGCGCTCTGGTGAGGAAGGTCGTGCTCCTTCGGTCCCTGGTTATAGACTGCAACATATTCCTCGGCCAGGCGCTGTTCGAAGGGGTCGTGGTGGTGGCGTTGCCTTTTATATCAAAAGAGGTATCACGACGAGGACATGTTCGTTTCCCCGACATGAAACGGTGGAACAAATGTGGATTGGTCTGACTATAAACTCCCTTAAAATTGCAATAGGTACCGCATATCGACCCCAGTGGCTTAATGTTGATCTGTTTTTAGATGTTCTGACAGATAGTATTCAGTCGCTATCTAATTATGATCATGTAATTTTAATGGGAGATTTCAATATAAATTTATTAAATAATAATGACTCTAAATCAATGAAATTAAACACTTTTTTTAGTTATTTACAATTAACGCAAATAATATCCTCCCCTACTCATTTTACAGGAACAAGCGAAACTTTAATCGACACTATATCTAGTAATCTCCCAGTAAAAAACGTCAATGTTGTACATATACCATCCTTGGGTAACCATGCTCTTCTTGAATGTGTTTTAAGTGTAAAAAGAGATAAAATACCACCTAAGCTTATTGAATTTAGACCACTTAAGAGTATTTGCCTAGATAGTTGGAATAAAGATCTTGGCGAAATACCGTGGGCTAATATTCACTCTTTAAAATGCGTTAATAAAATGGTTTCGTCTTTCAACGGGTATGTAATGGATCTTTTTGATAAGCATGCTCCTCGGAAGACAATAATGGCCAAAGAACGTTATTGCCCATGGATAACGCATAACGTTAAGTTAATGATGAGATTAAGGGACGATGCACACGAAAAATGGCGTTGTGATAAATGTGAAGCAAATAAAATTAACTACATACAGTATAAACATTTGGTTATCGAGTCCATTCACAACGAAAAGCGCGCTTATTTCAAGCATGATATTAATAATAAAATAAAATTTCCTAAAATAATGTGGACTAATTTAAAAACTACTGTGCTGCCTAACAAAAAAGTTTCATTACCAGCACATTTCACAGATGTCGAGGCAATAAATGCTCATTTTCTAAATGTCCCAGGTGCTAACATTACATCTTTATCTCTTCTTACCTATTATGAATTTAATCATCTTTATAGCGATTCCTTCTCTTTATCTACTATTTCTGAAATTGATATTTTAAAAATTCTTAAAAATCTTCACTCGAATGCTGAAGGTACTGATAAAATTACACTGGACATGATGTTTATGACACTCCCGCAAAGTGTTGACACTATTATGACCATAATTAACACCTCGATTACTAGCTCTGTTTTTCCAAATGACTGGAAAACTGCTTTGATTCGTCCCCTACCTAAAATACCAATTCCCCAAACACCTAAAGACCTTCGCCCGATTAGCATTTTACCGTGCTTCTCAAAAATACTAGAAAAAGTAGTGCACTTGCAGGTTTCAGCATACGTAGAGAAGCGGAAAATTTTGCCGGAGTATCAGTCCGGGTTTAGGGCTGGTCGTGGTACAGTGACGGCTCTGTTGGATGTCACAGACAACATACTTACATCGCAGGATGCGGGTATGTGTACTGTTCTTGTGCTTCTCGATTTTTCTCGAGCATTTGACAGTATCAATGTTGCACTCTTATTATCAAAGTTGTCATATTATGGGTTTGATATTGATACTGTTAAATGGTTTGATAGTTATCTCAGTAACAGGACACAGTTTGTGGAAATAGCATATGATGATGGCAGTAAACGGCGTTCAACATCTACGTTAGTACCTAGAGGTGTACCACAGGGTTCGGTTTTGGGTCCGCTTCTCTTCATTATATATTGTGCGGATATAATCCAGCAGATTAAAAACTGCAAGTACCATCTGTATGCTGATGACCTGCAACTGTACTATTCCTGTAAGCCGGAAGATGTTGATAAAGCCGTTAATTTGATTAATGAGGACCTTGATCGAATAGCAGACTGGTCTGAGTGTAATTCTCTTGTCCTTAACCCTTCAAAGTCAAAATTCATTTTATTTGGTACAATTAAACAATTGCATAAAGTCAATTTGGAGCATGTCAATATTTCCATTAGGGGTAACATTTTGGAGCGAGTTTCCCAAGCACGTAATTTAGGTCTACTTATGGATTCTGGCCTTAGGTTTTAGGATCATGTGGCAGAGGTAGTTCGAAATTGTTTTTATCGGCTAAAAATCATTTATAAGGTCCGCGATTACCTCTCTCAGGAACTACGTATAAAATTGGTCGAATCTTTGGTATTGTCAAAGCTTAACTATGCAGATGTTGTATTTGGTCCTCGACTTCTGTGTAGAACCAAGCGCTTAATACAACGAGTACAAAATGCTTGTGCTCGTTTCTGTTTTAATGTCCCGCCAAGAACTCATATTACTCCATTTTTGAACCATCATAGTTTGTTAAAGATGAGAACTAGAAGAAAGTTACATTTGGCGTGTTTACTGTTTGGAGTTATTAAGGAGGGTAAACCACTGTATCTTCTTCATAAACTCACTTGGGCGGCTGATGATGAAACCGTGCGTCGCAGCTGCCGACATCAATTTCGGGTTCCCCCTCACCGTACTGCCGCGTTTAGAGGGTCATTTACATACTCCGCTACTAAATGCTGGAATAATATTCCCCCACCAATAAAAAAAATCAAGTCTAAATTTAAATTTAAAAAATTATTGAACCGATTTCTCCTCGACAAACAGATGGAATTCCAGCATCATGTGGCGGAGTTTTCTTTCTTATAGCAAATATTTATATATTATACTATGTGTAACTTATATGTGTAATCAATATTATATTTATTAATGTACAAATTTAGTAATTATTCATTCATATTACATTTTTTATATAAATATTCTTTTTCTTTTTTTATTTATTATGTAGTTATAGTAAGTAAATATAATAATAATAGTATAGTTATTAAACTTGGGAATAAATTTGATTGTTGGTTTTAATACTGTAGGTACTTTAATGTTATATAATTTTTCTTTTTGTTCTTTTTTATATGTTTTAAACTAGTTATATGTTTTAATTTGGTTTTGCTTTAAATATAGGTTTATGTTGCCTGTTTTCATGGTGGCACTTAGAACTGGGTCCTAGCTGAAAATCAGCGCTGTATGTTCTTTGTTTATGGGGAGCATACAGCAATATGCTGAGCTAGGACCTTTTTCTAGGTTATGCCACATATCGCAGGGTATTATTCTTAAATAATTGTGGTGTGTGGCATAATGTAGTAATAAATATATTTTCTTTCTTTCTTTCTTTCTTTCTTTCTTAATTTAAGCCATTTCTGACAGGACCACATGAAACAACATTGTCTGCAAAATCTAAATCTATAAGATATGCTCACATGGCTTGAATTAATACATCACCGGCTTAGCACCGCCTTCATACTGATCAGCAGGTAGAACATATTATGATGTTATTTTTCGCTTTTTAGTTTAGTGGGTACGTTTTTAGGTTTTGAAGTCGGTTGTATTTTTTTTATAGTTTTTAGATTATATGTATTAGGTATTATATATGCGGTTGTAATTAACAAAAGTCATTATTTAATTCATCTTAGTTGAAAATTTGTAAAATATATACTTGATTTTGTTACAGCCATCGATGTATATCTAAGTTGTTTTAGTGCCGCGAAAACAATAAATATTTTTCAACTATTTAAATAACGCGTTGTACATTTGAATTCTACTGCTGTACAATTTAATTCTATTCAATTCTACATCTGAGGCATTTATCTGTATTGCGAACCCTAACCAAAATCACAATATTCCGAAACAGAAAGTTCTAGACTCCGTTATGGCGCTCTCGGGTCGTGTTTTGTCTAAACCTATTTATAAACCCGGTCTAGTATCTAAACTGAGCTACATTGTTTCAAAATTCAGCGCGCTGGGGAACTGGCCGAGATATAAGAAACAATATCTAGGGTCCGGATGCTTTATATAGCTGACAAGTAACACGTAGACGACAAGACTTTACTTTGAACGTGTTCGTATATGATTTTGATGTAAAACTTCTTTACGCACGCTTGACTTGGGGAGTAAGCTGGTGAATTGCGTTACAAAAAGTGTAATCCGGCGAGGAAAACGGACATTGAGAGGATGGGCAAAATAAGTTTTACTAGTGTGGTCTAAAGCAAATTAGTTTTTTTTAATAATATGAATTTATTCTCCCGAAAAGACAGAAACCTAGTCTCCTCAACATCTTTATTTTCATAATGAACTTATTATGACAGCCTTCTGTAGGGCCAGACTTCCCTCAATGCTCAAACACAATACGTTGCTTCAACTCGGCTTGGAAGGCTTAGCTTAACTCATAGAGTTTGGGCTTATTTCACTAACAAACAAATCTTATGTTATGTTAGACATAATGCGTAAAGCGGATATATTCCACTATCTGGTAAACAACACAACGTCTTGTCTGTACGATTTTATTATTATAAGTTACAAATCTACTTAGCGGTGTAGGTAGATATTTTTGTTAGATTCCCATTGGGGAACATTGCTATAAATCTATTCCTTAATAGCAATAATATATTAATATTTTTGCTTGACCCTATGGTCTTGCATTTCACAAACACAACTGCCGCGTAAGGCAACTCCCCAACAAACAAGGGGCATTGTTAAAGTTTATAGCGGAGATTTTCCGCTATCTAGAGTACAACGCAACGTCTTGTCTGTCCGTTTATTATAAGCTAGAGACCTACTTAGCGGGATAGGTTGCTATTTCTGTTGATTTACAGTGTACTCGCTTTTTGTTTCACAAACTGCTCCCCATGAGGTATTAACGGCTGAAGAGGGTACGTCGTTCAAATAGTTTATACACTTGCTGGTTTATGAAATATAAATGCTTGCTCAATTTTAGTACGATGCTGAAACTATTTTTATTTTTCTTGTTGGTGTTGCCGGTAAGATTAAGAGCTATTTCCGCGTTTCGTCTAAGTATTACTAAAATCACACTAATGTTGTGAAAAACTGAATTCCACGCCGATAAATTCGCGGCCGTCCGCTAGTTAAGAATATTTATTTTTCAAATAAATATTCTTAACTAACTTCTTAAGAATATTTATTTTTCAAATAAATATTCTTAACTAGGACACTCTTAAATAACTACTAATAGTGTAGGTATAAATAGCTATGGATATGACCCCTGCTTCCGATTCGGGAGTGTGTGGGTTCGAATCCAGTCCGGAGCATATGCACCTCCGACTTATCAGTTGTGTGCATTTTAAGAAATTAGATATCACGTGTCTCAAACGGTGAAGGAAAACATCGTGAGGAAACCTATAGCAGAGAATTTTCTTAATTCTCTGCGTGTGTGAAGTCTGCCAATCCGTATTGGGCCAGCGTGGTGGACTATTGGCCTAACCCCTCTCATTCTGAGAGGAGACTCGAGTTTAGCAGTGAGCCGAATATTTTTTTTTATTATTTTTTTTTTAAAAAGAATATTTGCCCTCCAACTAGTCGGGAAAGACTGCGAATATGGGTTGATAACGAAATATCGCTATAATAACATTTTTTTTATTTACAGAAATTATTACTATCATAATAGAAAACAGATATTATAATTATGTTAGAATTGGCTATGGCTATTCAACTTTATCAGCTCATTTGCTCCATTTGCTCTTAGCTTTCAATCAAAGAAAGTCGCATAATAATGAGTCTATTTGTTTAAATTTAGAAGCTACGATGCTACAAACATACACATACGTATAATATTATTAATTATGGGGGATAAATAAAAAAAAATATTCACCAAGCAACGTTGCCACATCGTTGCAGTATCCCTTAATGTAAGCTTCTAAACAAACACACTTGACAAATCACAACCGTCAGAGGGGAGGCCGGGGGTGATTGATGGTGCGCTCACATGTTTGCACTCGAGGTAATTCGGTAGGAATTGGATCGGGTATAGTTTATAGATGGCCACTCGACCCGACCCTCCTCTATACGTTGATGTAAGACGTCTAGGGTATGAACACAGTGTAGGTTTCCACGGGATACAATAAAGAGTTACTTTTAATGACCGTCATATTTAAAAATCAATAAAAAAATCATTTTGGTATTATTGTAGAGCCATACATCTGCTATGGATTCTCTGGTTTTGGTGTGAAATGCACGTAAAATACGAGCATGACCACTCAACCCGACATCCTTTTATTTTTTTTTTCATATATATTATTATATATTATGTATATTGTTGACGCAAGACATCTAAAGTAGATATGGATACGTGTAGGTTTCTATTTGTTGAATTCTCTTGCTGATAGTCTGGTTTTGGTGTGAAACGTACGTTGACAGTATTTTGTAGCGTTGAGACATAAGTAAAACGTATTTTCATAGATAAAAAACAATACGATTAAAAAATCAAAATAGATTAGCGTCAGAAATGAGGTTTTGAGCAATTAATTTGTTAAGAATTGGTTCGGGTATAGTTCATAGATAGCCCATTCGACCCTACCCTCCTCTAAAATACTGTCTACAATATGGACACCTATATGTTTCCACGGAATACTCGTAATATTATGAAAACAGTTACTTCTGATCAGTTTAGATTTTGGCCAGGCAATGATAAAACTCTTGTTTTAAAATCGAATGCATTACACGTATTAAACAACATCATTAAAAAAAAGGTCTTGTAGCTAACGTAGAGAACAATATTTAATCTAATGCTAGCCACTCACCATTCGGCTTGACGTCTGATAAAACTGATCGTGTGTTGGTCTCAATCTGCATGATGTCATGCACATCGCGATTAACACGTGATCAGTTTTGTCGGCTGTCAAGCCGTTAGCGCTGCAGGCATGTGAGCTTACTTAATCGTCAGTGGCTGACGTAAGGCTGGTAAATATGTGGGATATAAGAAAAAACCTTTCGAAATAAATCCTTTTTTCTGAAGTCCATTTAACATTAGTATGAGATAAGAGTGATGCATTGCTAGTTCGGCTCAAATCCGTCTGTTCGTAATCCTTCTCAACATTCGCGGAAATCCGTTTCAAAGATTAAGAAGTCAGTACTACAGCGCACTCGCTTGCCGGCTTTAGTTTTACTATCGACTTTAGGGTTGCCACATCAATGAATACAATTAGTACCTACTACGCTGGTAATATTAGAAAATACCTTAATCATGCACTAATATCGAAATCATAAAGTGTAAGTAATTAACTATTATTACGTACTAATATCAAATATGTTATTCTATCCTCAGGCCTCACTCATTAGACTATCATCATTATATCAGCCGATGGACGTCCACTGAAGGACATATGCCTTTTGTAGGGACTTCCAAACATCACGATCCTGAGCCGCTTGCATCCAGCGAATCCCTGCGACTCGCTTGATGTCTTTACTCCACCTTTTGGGGAGTCGATCAACACATCGCTGCCTAATGCGGGGTCGCCATTCCAGCACCTTGATACCCCAACGTCCATCGGCTCTTCGAACTATGTGCCTTGTACTTCAGCTTCGCGAACTGCTATGTCGCTGACTTAGGTTCTTCTGCGGATCATTTGATTCGATCACGCAGAGATATTCCGAGCGTACCTTGTTCTCATGACTCATCCTATGAGGCCCATAGTTAACCAAGTCTCAATCTCTCAGTCTCAGTCTCAAAAAATGAGCCAGCCCTTCTGTCACCAGTCGAGGCAACTAGCCGCGATGAAATGATTCGATAATTTTTTTTGGCACTGCGACTCCATGGCCCAAGGGTCTCCACGGCAAAAGGTACAAATATGTAACCCTCTGTCAGAGAGGCATACTTGAGCCACTTACCGGTTAGTTCCTTATATTCTTGAATTTCACATGATAAAGAAGTTCAAATCTAAACTATTACTAAGAATCCGCTTACACCGCCATCTAAGTATTACTTTTTCTATTGTATTAGTTGCAAATCGCAATAAGCGCTTTAAAGCAATGCACTGATAAGTGCCAGCCATCCAGACCAATACATCATGAGACGGGCGGTCCGCTGACAAACGTTGAGCCATTAAATACAGCCGATCGATCACTGTCAGTTAACAGTGAAAAAAATACATTTTACGCCCGTCATTTCGACTGAAAAACAAATGTTTTTAACACAACATCTAATAAAATACATAACATCGGGACATTTATTGTGATGCTTTAATTTTTAAACGCCTATGGAAATAAAATATTTGGCACGATTGGGAAACTGTTGACTAATAAATGTTTGATTTTTAGTTTATATAAATTCATAAAACAACGATGGCTATGATATTTATTAAAAATACTAGTGGACGCCCGCGACTTACTCCGAAAATTTAGTTTGCTACGAACCCCGCGTAAAACCATGGACTTTTTCGGGATAAAAATAGCCTCAAATACCTAACTTCTGAAGTCTAAAGTCGGTTAAACCGTTTAAAGTCAGTGTAGTTCGGACAAACAACTGAGTGTTTGTTTGACTGACAGACAGACTAATAGACAAAAAAAATGCTCATTGTTTTGTATAGATTACTTCACACTTCACATTCACTTCACTTTTTCAATATTATCACACTAATATTATAAAGGCGAAAGTTTGTGTGTAAGTGTGAAAGCGATTTGGCTGACATTTGGAATGGAAAAAGATTTTACTTTGGATTAACACATGGGCTACTCCCATCATTTTGATCCCGGAAAAATGCATGGTAAAAAGTTAACTTATCAAGTAATATGTTAAAGTTTAGTCGGAATTGGCAACATTTTTGCATACATAGGTATGTAATATGTAGAAAAGTGGCAGTATGTATACCATACCATACATCTACACACTTAGTTATATTGAAAATTAAACCACTAGGTATGTGTTTAAGGGATTAAATCATTATCAACCCAGATTAAGCTCACTGTTGAGACAATGGGACATGTTGGGTTGCGCCAAAATCTTTTCTTCTGGCCATGTGGTAAACTATTTAATTAAAAAACTTATTTTATTGGCAACCCTACTTGGTCTCCGCCCCACCATCAATCAACGACCTCCGTCCGTTCGCAAAGACGTTGCTGTGTAAGCATTATTTCGGCACTCTCTCGATCTCGAGGGTTTTCTTGACATTTTCTTTAATTTTCATTTGATAGCTTATGAAGGAGGAAGAGTTTAGATGGAGAAATGCATTCCTGACAAAATTGCTTGGAAATGAAATGTATTACATGACAGGCTACTTATATACCTATTGTTAAATGGTGATAAACTAAAAAAGGAAAAACCTGGCTGAGTTTGTTGTTTGCTCTTCTCGGACCAAGGCGCGTTTGGAACCCTCGTAACTTTAATTTTAAATTTTCGAATAATTATTATCACCATTATCTTAAGTTTAATATTATTACCTGACGTTTCGAAAGAGCTTGTAAACTAAGCCTATTTGAAATAAATGAATTTTGACTTGACTTGACTTAATCAACAATCGTTGTAATCAATAAAGTCTATGTAAGCTAAATAAGTTCGAAGAGCCGATGGACGTTGGGGTCCCAAAGTGCTGGAATGGCGATCCCGCACTAGTAAGCGTAGTGTTGGTCGACCCCCTACCAGGTGGACTGACGACATCGGGCGAGTCGCAGGGATTCGCTGGATGCAGGCGGCTCAGTATCGTGATGTTTGGAAGTCCCTACAAAAGGCTTATATCCTGCAGTGGACGTCCATCGGCTGATATGATGATGAAGCTAAATAATTTGTAGCATATATCTGTACTTACGAGTAGTTAAGAAAGCTAATATTATAAAGCTTGTTTGCTTGAACGCACTAACCTCAGGAATTACTGGTCCGATTTAAAAACATATTTCAGTGTTAGATAGCCCATTTATAGAAGAAGACTATAGGCTATATATTATCCCCGTATTCTTATGGGAACGGGAACCACGCGAGTGAAACCGCGCGGCGTCAGCTATAATGAATATGTATGGATTTTTAAAAGGTAACCCGCCAGGAATCGGCCTGTATGAACTCTTCGCCGCTGGTACATACTCTACATTGATCGCTTACACGTGTAATATAATCTAGAAGGAAGAACAAAGTGCGTAATGCAATGAGCCGTGGCGAGGGTCACGCGTGCTTTATCACGCGTATCTTGGCCTACTCATCTGAGGATGAAATATCTACCACCCTATAGGTAAGTTTTGACGGCCTCCGTGGCGCAGTGGTATGCGCGGTGGATTTACAAGACGGAGGTCTTGGGTTCGATCCCCGGCTGGACCGATTGAGATTTTCTTAATTGGTCCAGGTCTAGCTGGTGGGAGGCTTCGGCCGTGGCTAGTTACCACCCTACCGGCAAAGACGTACCGTCAAGCGATTTAGCGTTCCGGTACGATGCCGTGTAGAAACCGAAAGGAGTGTGAATTTTCGTCATCCTCCTAACAAGTTAGCCCGCTTCCATCTTAGATTGCATCATCACTTACCATCAGGTGAGATTGTAAAGAATAAAATAAAAAAAAGTGATGATGCAATGGATGGACTCTAACTTGTAAGGAGAAGGATAAAAATCCACACAAAGCTGCATTATCAACGATTAACATGGGCTATGTTTTTGCCTCGTAATTTCACGTTAACGAGAAAGAACTATACAGGTAAAATCGCGGGGCGTCCACTGGTAAAAAATACTTATCAAAAATCCCCAGTAGGTATAATACAAACACGCTGGTGACTGGACGCGATGTGAACGAGATAGAACACGTGGCGCGGTCGTTGTGACCCATTTTCCACTTACCTACTGCCTCATTACGTTAAATTTTCCCTGCAGAGTGTTTATTAGGTTCTGTTTCAGTTATAGCATGCCTATGTCATCAGTATCAAGCCATATTCGGCTCACTGCTCAGCTCGAGTCTCCTTTCAGAATGAGAGGGTTTAGGCCACCACGCTGGCCCAATGGGGATTGGCAGACTTCACACACGCAGAGAATTAAGAAAATTCTTCGCATCGCTTCAAAACGGCTGAGCTAATATTAATGCAGCATTTTTCATTTTTACAATTTTCAAATCGTAAAATATGCTTTACATTATAGTGCCAATAAGTGCAAATAAAAACATCTCGAAATATCACCAAAATAAGAATCGAATCTGAGACGTTTCAAACGCCTAATCACATATTACGAGTAGATCGTAAAAAGTCGTTAAACTATAAATTAGGTCTTAAAATATATAACGAAATACAATAAATCCAAATTAATGCTAAAGACAAATTGCTGCCCTCCGCCGGTCAGGGACACTTGTACCCGGATCCGGTCCCGCGCCGGACACACCCGGATAATCCCGGTTGCGGACAGGTTAATCTCGATCATGGTCCGGACAAAAATCCCTGCCATGTCCATTACGACGGAATTTATTGCCGTCCGCTATTTAGAAGATAACAACATGGAATTAGAGAGTAATCTATCTTAAAATTAAAAAGATGGCCCTTCGTCGTGTCTATCTGTCTGTCTGTCTGTTCGCGATAAACCCGCAAACTAACAAACGGATTTTCATGTAGTTTTTGACGGCCTCCGTGGTGCAGTGGTATGCGCGGTGGATTACAAAACGGAGGTCCTGGGTTCGATCCCCGGCTGGGCCGATTGAGATTTTCTTAATTGGTCCAGGTCTGGCTGGTGGGAGGCTTCGGCCGTGGCTAGTTACCCTACCGACAAAAGACGTATCGCCTAGCGATTTAGCGTTCCGGTACGATGTCGCGTAGAAACCGAAAAGGGGTGTGGATATTCATCCTCCTCCTAACAAGTTAGCCCGCTTTCATCTTAGACTGCTATCACCACTTACCATCAGGTGAGATTGTAGTCAAGAGCTAACTTGTAATAAAAAAAAACGTTCTGGGTTTGATCCATGGCTATATGTCTAGTTATAAGCCACAGGAGAATTCCTATCATGATTAACATGGATAACACTAAGAGAAAATAAAAAATTAAACGTTAAAAACAGAATACATTTATGAAACGTTAAATTAAATCGTTAGAAACAAAATTCCGTGAAACAAAATCCGTTGAAAAAGACTTCGTATCTTTCTAAACATCGATAAAAAAACGTTACAAGTCGATAGCAAAAATCGTGTCACTTTTAACATGGTGATAGGGCTGGGAAACGTATCGATATCGACAAATATTTATTTTCTGCGTGTTTCTACGAGTCACGTTTTTAGAGATTTTCTTCTTTCGGCTTCATCAGAGCATTGTTAAGCATTACGCAATCCATAATCTCTAAAATCTAGAATGTGCTGTCTATAACTGTCGAGAGATATTTATTTCATTATAATATTAATAAATTAAATAAAGAACGTTGAAAATAATTTAATTGAATGAAATACATATATCGAATATAATCTTTAAGTTTTCAATAACTCGTATAATTACGGAATAACACTAGCAGGTCTTAATCGTTGGATCGCAAAATATAAATCAAATAAAGACATATTAAAAAAAAGTGTGTCAGCTCCGACGCACGAATGGAGTTTACTCTTTTCAATAGCAACGCCTGAAAAGTGAAAGGTGCGCAACCGAGGTGCAGCGCTGCGTGCGCGCCCGCCAACAGCGTGCACGTGCGTGCGGACGCGCTAGGCATGTGCACGCTATGGCGGCTACGTACGGTGAAAGGTGCGCAGAATAGGTTGCGCACAAAAAACGTACCGAGGGGTATAAATGAAAAATCGATTGTTAAGGAGTAAACTCCAATAAGTTATGAAATGACATGCGTTACGTTTTTTGTGCGCAACCTATTCTGCGCACCTTTCACCGTGCGCTGTGCCGCCAACAACTTGCACATCGCACCCATGTGCACGCTGTAGGCGGGTGCGCACGCCGCGGCCTGCTGCACCTCGGTTGCGCACCTTTCACTTATAAGGCGCGAGTATTGAGACGTGCTTCGAGCTAACTTTTTGTTTTTTTTTAACATACACACTTTTTTTTGTTGGTAAACAGTGCACATCGAGTAGGGCTTTAGTAATACTTATGTTAAAGAAGACTAAATGTATAGAATTGTAAAATAACTAATAGACTTTATAATATACTTCACATTATATATTTTACTCTTACAATGATATAATCATTAAACAAACAAGCCCAATAACATATAGTATATAGGTATAGTCGCCTATACAGCATACCCTATGTACGTCTCAATACACTCACAGCTAAATTAGAAAGTTGCGCACTAAAGGTGCGCACCAAAAACGTGACACTTTTTCGTTAGTTCAGTTGGTTTTACCCCTCGGATTTTTCTCATACCGGGCGCCTTATATATAAAAAATCGATTCTTAAGGAGTAAACTCCAAAAATTTAATTTAATTTTAAGCTCTTATCAATGGAACAACACTACTAACTCTGAATCATTGACTCGCAAAGTTAAAACAAGGAAGACAGCGGCGAAAATCGCAAAAATAGTCCGTGAACGGGTTAAAAAATAAGAAATTCGTCGGACGAGCGACCGCAACGAATCGCATCACGTCGCGCGACCGTGCAATTAATGGCGGTAACTAGAACGAATTATCGATGTCGATAGCCTCCGGTTAAACTGCGATTATCGCTCCAGCGATACTGGTGGATTGATTCCGTCCAGAATACAGGTGGTGACACACTTGGGAAATCTGAATAAAAGCGAAAGGTCACGAAATATCGAAAATCGTTTGACGCACAAAGGTTAAAAATAGGCAGGCAGGTACTTTATAGTTAGTAGTCCGCTAAGAACGGATTTCGCGAGATGGCCGGATTAAGGAAGTCTAACTCCAGACGCAGTCGTGGGCGTCCGCTAGTTTTAATATATTTAATTATGTATTGGAGTAATTTATAGCTATTAAAAAACAGGGGTAGAATAAAACTGTACTTTTTCCAAGTAAGCTTGCTTCCATCTTATGACTGTATCGTCACTTAACATCAGGTGTGATCACAATCAAGGGTGTCATTGATAAAGAAACTTGTGCAAACACTAATCTATGGTAACTCTGATATAAACTAATCGTTTATGACAAAGATATGGTCATCACAGGGCCTCTAGCCATGTGGCATGTCGATTCTCTTTCTACAAACGCTAACGCTTAGAAAACAAAATGTATTTTTTTTCAATTTGATCGACAACTTGATCACGTGACCTGTCGATAACAAATGTCATTCCCATACATTATATAATTTTCGAAGCGTAAACGATTGTAGAAAGAAAATCGACGTGCTACATGGCTACAGGCCCAGGCTTATTTATAAACGTTTATCGTAACTTAATTTAATGTATATCTACCAATTCCAAAGCTAAGTTTTTTTGGAATCTCAGGAATTACTCATTTGAAGTGAAAAAATATTTTAGCTTTTATAGCCCATTTACTGAGGAAGGCAATAGTTATAATATTACAGTAGCTACTACATGCGATAACTTTACATGAGTGACTTTAGTTCGGTATCTTCAATTTTCAGAAAGCGAGCGAGTTAGGCAAATAGCAAAGCTAAACTTTTATGAGAAAATTTATGACCCGTATTCAAGATTCCTTGCAAGATGTAGTTTAAATACGGGACATTAACTTTCTCGTATTATCGTGTGTAGCAACGCAATCGCCAAATACGAACAATTCATAGAAGTTAATCACTTTTAAGTTGAAGTTAATAACTTTTAAGAGCCGTGATAGCACAGTGGACCTAGCGACATACCTCTGCCTCCGATTCCGGAGAGTTTAGGGTATGCACCTCTAACTTTTCAGTTATGTGCTTTTTAAAAAATTAAATATCACGTGTCTCAAACGGTGAAGGAAAAACATCGTGAGGAAACCTGCATACCAGAGAATTTTCTTAATTCTCTACATGTGTGAAGTCTACCAATCCGCATTGAGCCAGCGTGGTGGACTATTTGGCCTAACCCCTCTTATACTGAGAGGAGATTCGAGCTCAGCAGTGAGCTGAATATGGGTTAATAATGATGATGATGATGAATCACTTTTAAGAAAGAAACGATCGATCGTTCTATAATCAAATGAACGATTGATTTCGAAACGATCAGTCTTTTTATAATAGAGCAATTGATTTCACATACAAAACGATTAACAATGGAAACTAGGTATATTACGAGCTCATTGTACCCACACCCTAGCACCCATCGTGATTAGTACATATTAGTGGAACTAGTGATGTATGGCAATTACGCTATTAAAGCATTATCGATAATGTTCTCATGAAGCCTTAAATACGAAGATATGTCCAGCGATGATGAGATATCGATATTTCATTACTGAGCTTCGGAAACCTATTTATCATAAAGTTAATTATTATTACCTAGCATAATTTTATTTAACTAGGGCTGGTTATCTATACTTAGGCTGACTATTATAACCCATTATTAATAATATTGTATTTCTATACTTTACTAGATCAAGTTAATAAAGCTAAAACAATTTCAAGATTAATAAAAACCAGTAAAGTAAACGTATAACTTAAATAGCGAACTTAAAAGTTAAAGAAAAGACGTAAATAGCTTTAGAATAACTATGCTAATTAATTGTAGTATTAATACAAAGATGACAGTCATTTAATTTTGTATACACGTCGTTAAGGATACAAACTAACATAGATCACCCTTTTGAAACCATTCAGAAACCTACTTATAGTTCCCGAGGGATTAAAATTATATGTTTACGAATGGGTGAGAACGCGGACAATTTTCATTATTTACATGATATTTAAAAACGCTACACAAATTGTTTAGTATAATGGATAAACAAAGAAATAACTATGAGTTATACGTGCTGAGGTATCAGACAAAGGATGCTGTTATTACAGCGAAATTTAATTTTTCCACTCCACGAAACGGAATAACAAACCTTTAAAAAAATCTCACAAAAGCCAAAAGTGAATATTAAAATGAATCCAAATGCAACAATTAAACGTATTCAAGAACCACTCGCGGCCGCTCGCCCGTGCATTGATTACCCCCATTTAAACAATTATCGGCCCGATCATTCGTTCAATAGTCCATTCATTCACTCGTTCGCCGAACAAATAAAACCGATGCGAGTAATGCCGCAAAATCGTTTACATTTCATTGGAGTATCCCCCTGTATATGGGTACTCGTATTAAGAGCAGTAGGTGTTAATGTGATTAAATATAGCTTTTGCACTCTTGGGAAACTATGTCTTATTTGGTAGTTTTGACGACCTTACTCGCGCAGTTGGTAATGCTGTAATTCTCAACAGAGATGTCTTAGTGTGACGTGAAGGGTAGCAGCGACAGTGAATAAACCATCATTTTGTAATAAAGGATACACCACGAGCAGGACCCAGGACTTGTGATTTTGGGAGTAGTCTGAAGGGATCCCCTTAGAATGCATAAACTCTCACCTTCCCTGCTCGACATGTTCTCCACATTAAACAATTTATGATCAATAGTTACAACACAAAACATTATAATATACAATAAATCATTATTGAACAAAATCACTAACGCGACTGGCATAAAATTATAATTACAATAAATCATTATTGAACAAAATTACTAACGCGACTGGCAGCGTGATAGTGACCATGCTGCCTAACAAACAACTGAGACTAAATCATCAAATACCCTCTTATGGTACCAAAACTGATAACTGCCCTCCACAATAACATTAATATTGAATGATAATACTATCCGTAATCGAAGAACTCGTAACACTAGGTTCGATTTCCATCTCAGTCAGTTTAGGATTTTATATTTACATTGGCTCTGGTATGGCCTCGTGGTAGGCATCGGCAATGATTAGTTAACACCCTACATTCAAAGACGTACCGCCAAGCAATTCAGTTTTCAGGTAAAATGCCGCGTTGAAAGCGTCATAGGTGTGGGAAGATTAAATTTGTTACTCTTGATCGTCACTTATCATTAGGTGAGATCCTAGTCCAGGGCCAACTTGTCCCCATACCCCACTATGACTACAATGGGTGTAAAAACACAGGGTTCCGAGTATATCTCAAAACCAGGGCTCGTTCTAGACTTTTGCCTGCATGTTCTAGGGCCACTGTCAACTTAAGAGAAAACTTGAAATCTCAAGGAGCTGTGTTAAAAACGATAAACGATATAGATACGAAACTAAGTCACCTGGGTGTTAAAACACCATAGTAGCTTTTAGGGGTTAATGTCTATTAATAAAAATATAGCTTCGTAACCCAAAAATGAATTAAAGGTGAATTGATTCGATTAGAATTGCCAACTGATGATGATATTTTATTATCTTAAAGCCCTATTCAACCCGACGATGTTTTTTGCACGAGCTGTAATGAGCTCTTATGACTGAGTATAGTTATCGATATTACGGCTAATGAACATTATACAACCCTATGCATTGACGCTTTGCCCACAATTTTATATTGATACTGCAAATATAAACCTAAAATTCCGTTCTAACAGTTTCGTAGTAAGAGCAAACGCATAATCCAAAAATACCTTACACCTCGATTTTGAAAATTCAATCACAAAAACATACAGCGGCGGAAATGGCTCCATATAGCCTGTGAAATGGTAAACGTTACGCCATTCAATATTAAATTCTATCAGCCTAGATATAAAGTTTAAATTCTAGTATGCCTTTGCTAGTGTTAAATAAAGAATGACATAGATTGACTATCGACTTTGTGGTAGTTGGTTTTAGGGTTCAAATTTGAATAAAGTTTAAAATTTGCCAGATCTATGAAGGCATGTATGTTACCTATATTTGCTATTCGTGAAATACTTGTAGTCCGTTGGACACACCGCATTCATGTTTAATTTTATTTGCTCGGTAACTGATTTTATGGAACCCACCGACCCACATTGAGGCAGCGTGATGGGCTCTTCAAATACTCTCATTTATAGGCGAGAAAGGTAAGAAATTAAATTTCACGTGTCTCAAATGGTGAAGGAAAAACATCGTGAGAAAACCTGCATACGTCAGAATTTTCTCAATTCTCTACGTTTGGGCGCTTTGGGTGAACTTTTAGCCTAACCCCTCTTGTTACTCGAGGAGACTCGTACTCAACAGTGAGCCGAATATGTGTTGCCATATTGTAAGACACTGAACATGTGAATTGTGAACATAAACCTATATTCAAACTTCCAAAGAGTTAGTTGAATATTAAGTGTATACATTAATACTTATAAGAGTTAGTTAAATTGTAAGTGCATACAATGTGCTTAATTCTTCCCGTGGTCTTTTATTTCGTTAGATTCACCTTGAGTAGTACAATGAAACGGTATAGTATGCCAAACTTTGAGCCCGCTCTAAGCACGAGGCGTATAGATAGAGCATCTATACAATGTGCAAATTCAGAACGGGCTAGATGTTTGGAGCAGACTAAACTATGGTTTTTTTGAAAACAATAAAGTTCATGATATAAGATAATACAGTAAAAGCTCATTATTCGCGAGGGATACGTTCTCTAAATGTGTCGCGAATACAGAAACCGTGAATATGGAATGGTATTTTATATGGGGTATTTTATACGTTCTTGGGTGAAGAAAATAAATAACAAATATAAAAAGAAAAAACAATTAATTGAAGTTATTGATTAACTTATTTTCAGTCTTAGACAATTGTTTGAAGAATTTTGAATTTTTTTCTTGCTTGTCATTTTTTAAAAGCTTCTATTAAGAGTGATTTTAAGCAGTGGCATTCTTAAACCATCCGTGAATAACGAAATATCCAGCCGCGAATATAGGAATTGGAACGCAATTTTTTAATCCGCGAATAGTGACGACGTGAATAAAGGAAGCGTGAATAAGGAGCTTTTACTGTATTAGAGTCCGAAACGGTGCATAGCGGCTTGGTATTAAAACACTACTATATTTACCTTACTTCGTTCATCTATACTAATATTATAAAGCTGAAGAGTTTGTTTGTTTGTTTGTTTGTTTGATTGAACGCGCTAATCTCAGGATCTACTGGTCCGAATTGAAAAATTCTTTCAGTGTTAGATAGCCCATTTATCGAGGAAGGCTATAGGCCATATTTTATTCCTGTATTCCTACGGGAACGGGAACCACGCGGGTGAAACCGCGCGGCGTCTACTAGTTATACTATAAAATGCATTCGTATTTTAATAATCTGCTATTATAAATTACAAATAGCCATTACCGACTGTTTTGTAATATCAAAAAGCAAACTTTGTACAAACATTTGCCAAAACACTTTGCACAAATTAAAACAAACAAAATCCGTATTAAAATCACCGAGCATATTACAATTAACAAGATAGCAAACATCCCCTATAATTCTACATAATGCGAACACCAAATATTTGGTGTGGAGTGTTAATTTGTACAAGGCTGTAACACAACCGTGAACGCAGTTACATCCTCTATTATTATTATTAGGGGATTAGTTGGTACACCTATCTTGTGGTACAATGTGTGAGAAACGAATTTGTCTTGGAAACAACATTGTTGTAAATGTAAATTGGAACATAATTTTAATAATAAAACCATGCAAACTTTAACATCCCCTGTTATTATTATTAGGGGATTAGTTGGTACACCTATCTTTTGGTACAATGTGTAAGAAACGAATTTGTCTTGGAAATAACATTGTTGTAAATTTAAATTTGAACGAGCACATAATTTTAATAATAAAAACATGCAAACTTTAACATCCCTTGTTATTATTATTAGGGCATTAATAATACAACTATCTTGTGGTAAGATGTATAAAAAAACAAACACTTACATCCCCTATTATTAAGGGGTCGATTGTAAGGTCTGAAAGAAATGTGTTTGCCTGAGGAAAACCATTGTTGCAAATGTTACTTTGATTTCGAGCATATAAATATAATCATTTATTTATTTATCACATCCATATTATAATCATTACTGGGTAAACCTATATTGTATTAGTATTATTACTACTAGAGGATTACTTAGTACACCAGTAATGTGGTACATTGGTGGAAACGAATTTGTCTTTTAAACAAAATTGTTGTAAATTTTAAAATAATTTCGAGCATAGTTTACATACTCTATGAATATTATTAGGGGATTATTTAGTACACCTGTCTTATGATACAATTTATAAGAAACGAGTTCGTCTCAAGAACAACATTGTTGTAAATGTAATTTTTGTTTTCGAGCATATTAATATAATTCTAAAATCGCGCACCTTTTACATTCTCTAATATGATTAGGGGATTAGTTGGTACACCCATTTTGTGGTACAATTTAAATATGAAGTATTATTTGACAAAGAATTTAAAATATTATTGAATTATTCAATAAATAATTATAATAAAAATATGTCAGCATTAACATACCCTATTATTTAGAAATTTTGATTTTATCTAGGGGTTTAAGTTATAAGATATGTAGGAAACATGTTATTTTTACAACGTTTGGTGCAAAAAGAATGATGTTAGAGAAAGGCAGTGGACCTTTTAATGACCTTTTAAAGACCATGGGTTGATTCCCACTACTAATACATGTTTGTGTGATGAGCTTGTATGTATTCGAGTATCTGTGTCAGTTTCATATACATATATTTTATTTAACGAATATTCATAAGCTATCTTTGTACTCTTTTTTTTTATTCTTTACAAGTTAGCCCTTGACTACAATCTCACCTGATGGTAAGTGATGATGCAATCTTAGATGGAAGCGGGCTAATTTGGTTGGAAGAGGATGAAAATCCACATTCCTTTCAGTTTCTACATGTCATCGTACCGGAACGCTAGATCCGGTACGATTAGTTAATTAAATTCAATAATTGTTCAACATTAACGCTTAGCAACTATGTTAACGCGTTAGAAATGTCGTCATTTACATATTACGAGTATATCTTACTAAAACGCAAAAGTTCCGTTTTGTATGGATGTATGTTTGTTACTCTTTAACGCCGCTACTACTGAAGCGATTTGGCTGAAATTTGAAATGGAAATAGATTAAACTCTGGATTAATACATAAGCTACTTTTTATCCCGAAAAAATTAATGGTTTCCGAGGAATTCGTGAAAACTAAATTCCACGCGGACGAAGTCGCGGGCGTCCGCTAGTTACAGCATATTTTAATGCTCCATCATCAGACACATGCCTATACTATTGGGAAAGGCTTATTATAGTGTTAATGATTATATTAATGATAAAAAAAACTTGGCGTTAAACTGTAATAAACGACTGTGTGCTTAGTTTTAAATAAGTTTGTAAAATGGTGGTAAACAAAAAAAAAACTTGTCTGAGTTTGTTGTGGGCTCTTCTCTTCTTTTAAGTTTTCGACTATTATTACCACCATTAAATTAAATTAAATTATGACATAATCTTGACCTTTCAAAAGTGGTTGTAAACTAAGCCTTATTGAAATAAATGAATTTTGACTTTTATTGTAGCTATGTGGCACGTCGATTCTCTTTCTGCAAACGCTAAAAATTAAAAAAATGAATGACATTTATTATTGACAGGTCACGTGATCAAATTATCGATCGAAGCTGTCATTCACATACATTTTACTAATTTTTGAAACGTTAGCGTTTGTAGAAAGAGAATCGAAAAGCCACATGGCTACAGTAGTATAGACTGGCCTGCAGGGTTATTATGTATCTCAGTGTGCCATTCAAATAATGAGTCACTACATCGTTTTTCGTCATATTTTCGCGTATGCAATCATCTAACATCGTATTTTCAACGAAATGACATAAGTATCTTTATTTTACGTAAAGTGGCAGTAATATTGAAGAGGGAGTAACAATTAGTAAGATTGTATCAACTAAAAATCCGTTATTTACGTATTTTCGTTGAAATAATCATGTTAGATGATCGTAAAACAATAAAATCACTGCTATTTGATAAAGAATGACGTAGTAAAGATAATTTCTTTGAAATAACTATGTTAGATGATCACAATTACGAAAACATGTAATAGAATACAAGGCATTTTCCAATTTTTACTTATAGTGCCATACCCTAGTTAAAAACCTTATGCACCTCACTAAGTCGAGCATAATCTAAGTAAATACCTTCTAGTAGTAATGTAGAGCATATTTGTTTACCTAAAACAAAAAAAATGCAATTAATAAATATTCCAATTACTCATATAATTTTTTTTAATAATTCAAAGGGAATATATAAAGAGCTGTGATAGCCCAGTAGATATGACCTCTGCCTCCGATTCCGGAGGGTGTGGGTTCGAATCCGGTCCAGGGCATGCACCTCCGACTTTTCAGTTATGTGCATTTTGATAAATAAATATCACGTGTCTCAAACGACTCAAACTTTCCTTCACCGTTCAGACATACTTAATGTCTTAAAATGCACACAACTGAAGAGTTGAAATGACTGCATTCGAACCAACACCCTCCAGAATCGGAGGAAGGGGTCATATCCACTGGGCTATCACTTACTCAATTATATACTACTAGCGGACGCCGCGTGGTTTTGAACGCGTGGTTCCCGTTCCCGTGGGAAAACGGGGATATTTTAGCCTATAGCCTTCTTCGATAAACGGGCTATCTAACACTGAAAGAATTTTTCAAATCGGACCATAGTTCCTGAGATTAGCGCGTTAATTCAAACAAACAAACAAACTCTTCAGCTTTATATATTAGTATAGATACCAAACAAACCTATACTTTACTATCACAAGTGACTATAGAACTAGAAGTTTGTCTGTCCCGCGTCAAATTAAGTCGGTCTGTTGTGGGCTAACATTATTAAATATTTATACTCAGGGTAAACGCACGGATTTTAGGACCACTCTAAAAAGTTTACTCTCCTCGGGCTTTTAAAAATGTATAAGGGTATCACTTATTTAGTATACTTAGATACATGAAAGGACACGAATCTTAGGGAAAGAGAAAAGTTTTTATACATAAGAAGGATACAGGGATTAGGGGACAAATTTTCCAGATATAGAAAAAATGTACATGCATTTCAAGCCTGCTAATGTCAACGACCTTGAATAACATTTTCCATACATTTAAACAGACATCTTTAATTTTGGGGTTTTTATTATTTATTTATACACTTTATTTGTACATCACAAAACAAGGAGAGAAACAATATAACCTTTTTTTATTTTATTCTTTACAAGTTACCCCTTAACTACAATGTCACCTGATGGTAAGTGATGATGTAATCTAAGATGTTAGCGGACTTGTTAGGAGTAGGAAGACAAACCACACGTCTTTGGTTTCTATACGAAATCGTACCGGAACGCAAAATCGCTTGGCGGTACGTCTTTGCCGGTAGGGTGGTAACTGGCCACGGTCGAAGCCTCCCACCAGCCCAAAAAAAAAATAAAGAAATAGGATACAAATTATCGCTCACAGCAATCTCTTATGTAAAAATCATCATCATCATATCAGCCGATGGATGTCCACTGCAGGACATAGACCTTTTGTAGGGACTTCCAAATCCCTTCCAAATCACGATACTGAGCCACCTGCATCCAGCGAATCCCAGCGACTCGCTTGATGTCGCCAGTCCACCTGGTGGGCCGGCAGTCGGCCAACACTTACTAGTGCGGGGTCGCCATTCCAGCACTTTGGGACCTTGGGGTCCATCGGCTCTTTCGAACTATGTGCCCTGCCCATTGCCACTTCAGCTTCGCAACTCGGTCGGTAACTATGGTTCTTCTGCGGAGATCCGCCATATCCTCATTTCTGATTCGATCACGCAGAGATACTCCTAACATAGCTCGTTCCATCGCCCGCTGTGGCGAAGTAAACAATGGAAGCGAAAAATATTTTAGACGATAAATAAAAGAAATCCCGAATAATCCCGCAGTCTGATCGTACGACGTCTTAATCTTGGATAGATCCCGGGGGAATCTAATAAGCAGTCATCAAAGAATTTGCGGGATTGCGAACATTTTTGTACGGTGTAGTCAAAGATAAGACAATTTTACTTATTAGAAGTTTCATTCCGTCCACGTTGTTATTAAAATAACTACTGTATCACGTCGTATTTAGGTTGAAATTAGATCGAATTTTAGCTATATACCTACAACCTATACAAGTAGCGGATCAAAATTAGACTTAAATCTATATCTGGAGGTTTAATCTTTCAGTCCAATAGAACTTTTAGCGTGACATGAAAGCAAACGTCTGCTTTTATAGTAAAAAATGCAGACAAGTAATATCAAATAGGTATGTATATATTTTTTTTAATCATTTATGGTCTTGGTCTTCTTATAATTTCTAAAAAAGTACTAAAAAAATTAAAATATTGGAAAAACTAAGAAAACTTCCTGTTTTTTTTCATGGATGTTGTTCAATCACAGCTCAACGGCTGAGCGAATCTGGATATGATAGATATAGTCTGGTACAACACATATGCTATTTACTATTCTCACTTCAATGGAATCTAAGGGTTTTAAACCGGGGGCTACAGCTAGTAACTCAATAAATAACAAAAATCCCGGAAAACCTCGCAGCGTGATTGCAAAGCTTCGTAATCTTAGCGCGATTAACAATAGATCCCGCGAAAATCTAATAAGCTGTCCCACAAAATCATTTGCGGGATTGAAGGCGTTTGGATCCCGTGCAGTGTTAATTTTTGTAATATATATTTTATTTTTAGTGCCTAATATTGTTTTAATGATGGTTTGGCTGGTTGTAGGTACTTTCCGGTAAAGAAAAGAGAATAAGGATTTTAGTGCGATGAAACCTTCAGGGTAGATTAACTTGTCTCTTTCAAGAAAGTCCGCTTCAATCGTAAAATGCCTCGTCTCTCAGCAAGTGAGATTGTAGTTAAGGGCTAATTTGTCATTGAACAAAAAAAGTGCTAAAAAAGTATAACATAAACCATTACCTCGAAAATATAAAAAAAATAGAAAAATTTCATCCAATTTCATCAGATGATTTTGACAAAATCAAGTAAGTATATAAACCATACGCACACAAACAAAAAAACACAACCACATATACGTACATATTATTTTTTTTTATTAATTTTTTAAATTAATAAAAAAAATAGCTAAAAAAAATAAGCTCCCACCAGCCAGACCTGGACTAATTAAGAAAACCTCAATCAGCCCAGCCAGGGGTCAAACCCAGGATCTCCGTGTTGTATATCCACCGCGCATACCACTGCGCCACGGAGGTCATCAAATCTATACTTAATACTATAAAGGTGAAGAGTTTGTTTGTTTGTTAGATTGAACGCGCTAATCTCAGGAACTACTGGTCCGATTTAGAAAATTCTTTTAGTGTTAGATAGCCCATTTATCGAGGAAGGCTATATATTATCTCCGTGTTCCTACGGGAACGGGAATCATGCGAGTGAAACTGCGTGGCGTCAGCTAGTAATAATATAATGTTAAGAGTTGTACGTGTGTTTAAATTTCGTTACATGACAAATTCTACCAGTATACACTACTGCCTACATACAAAACAACTTCGATCCCAAAAGAAACAAAAAAAAACAAAGAACCCAATATTAAACACGTCATCCCGGAAAACGGCAAAGCCCCGTAACCTCAGCGCGATTAACAATAGATCCCGCGGGAATCTAATAAGCAGTCCCGCGAAATCATTTGCGGGATTGGAGGCGTTTGGAGCGCGTCCGGTGTTAATTTTTGTAATTGCCTTTAGTGATATAACATGACAAAATCTACCAGTAGGTATACACTACTGCCTACATACAAAAGAACTTCGATCCCAAAAGAAACAAAAAAAAACAAAGAACCCAATATCAAACACGTCATCCCGGAAAATGGCAAAGCCCCGTAATCTCAACGCGATTAACAATAGATCCCGCGGGAATCTAATAAGCAGTCCCGCGAAATCATTTGCGGGATTGGAGGCGTTTGGAGCGCGTGCGGTGTTAATTTTTGTAATTGCCTTCAGTGATATTAGGTTAGCCGGCGGATCCGGTGTCCCGGAATTCGTCCCGGAATCCACCCACTTTCATTACTCCGGAATCTCTCGGGACGCGGACTACATTTTGCGCGTCGCTCCACTATGTGGTTAGATTAAATAAGGGATTATTTTACTTGAAAGACTGGCAACCGAAAATTATTTTTCATCAAATTACTGTAACTGTGAAAAATTAAAAAGATTTTTTTAAAAATATTACTAAAAATCAAGCACTTCATTATTTACTAGGTATACTTTAAGACACCCCGGGTAGTTCCTGTTCCCGTGAGAATACGGCGACAATATAACGCCTATAACACTCGCAAATAACGTGGCTCTCTGGTGGTTAAACTATTATCGAAATTCAGAGATTACCCCCTACAATACCACAAACTTTACCTCTTATAATATTACTATAGAAATATAGATTAAAGTGATAGCCCAGTGGATACGACCTCTGCCTGCAATTCCGGAAGGTGTGGGTTCGAATCCAGTCTGTGGCATGCACCTCAAACTTTTCAGTTGTGTGCATTTTAAGAAATTAAATATCACGTGTCTCAAACGGTGAAGAAAATCGCGAGGAAAACTGCATACCAGAGAATTAATTATCTGATTTTAAGTCTGCATTGGGCCAGCGTGGTAGACTATTGGCCTAGCCCCTCACATTCTGAGAGGAGACTCGAGCTCAGCAGTGAGCCAAATATGGATTGATAACGATATAGATTACAGCTGTTTATTGGTATTAATGTAGACTCCTGATTTATTGAATGACCTAGATCTAGAGCATAGCCGATGGCCCGAAAACTCAGATAACGCACTTACAATAATATGCTAGCATACCTATACCATACCATACTATACCATACCAGCATACCTATTATAATTTGGTGTCTTAAATATTACCAAAACAAAACTAAATAACACTTTTTTAGAATTTAAACTATCGTGACTGTTATTCATATTAATTGATTATGAAACACGGCTAAAACTCACGTGATATTAGGTCGGTGTATGCCCGACGATCCAAACTGATCGCAGTTTGGATCGTGCCGCGATGCAAGAACCAGCTCATGACTAAGGGCCCCGTATGGGTTCGAAACTAGTCGGGCATACTCCGACGTAATATCACGTGAGTTTTAGCCGTGTTTCATAATCAATTAATATAAATAACACTTATAAAATTTTAAATAACAACTAATACAATTTAATACCATTAGTAAAGCAAGCATGAGGATATGATCACAGTATGACAATAAATTCTGCTATCAGAAATTGGAAATGAAAAAAATACAATGCCAAATGTGAAAAACAGTTTTTGTTTCCACTACTCCAACGTAAAAGGAACCTTATAACAATAAAAATAAAGTTGGTTTTCGTTAAACATCACACGCAGGTACATGGTGTTCCGCAATTTTTCATTAGGGAGAGTTTATTGATTTTGACATTGTTTTTGGGTTGTTCTCGTGACAAATGTCTACATTAGCTAATCTATAGCTCACGTTGATGTTCCTCATTTTGCTCGAATGAGTTTGAGTGAGTGATGTGTGTGCTTTTTGGAACAATATGAGGATTTTTTATACTTTTACTTATCATCAAAAGACTTTCGATATCTCACACCAAAGGATACTTGTTAAATAAAACTAATTATTTATATGAAATGTTATTTATTTTTATTTCACCATTATCATTGAGGGATTATTAATAGCCCACTACTTGCTTAGGTTGGACTTTTTAGGATACATTTATAGTAGGGGAGCCCGGGATGCTAAATTTGCAGTTACTACAGCGTCATTGGAATCGATTAGATTTGGTACATTAGAAAAAATAAATGCTTATATATACTTTTTTTACTGAAATCAGAAAACATGAGCGATTGCTCACGTGTTTATTTTTATTCAAAATAAGTTTTCATTCAAAAAATTAACCGCAATCGTGGCTCGATAACAGAAATATAAGGGTTTTATTTTGTAACTTTGGAACCCTCCCATTCCATTACGTTATGCTCAAATCGTCAAATTTTCGAAATGGACACCTATTAGCTATCAACTCACCTACCTTATCTCTGACGTGCTGGTTGAGTATTTATGAAGTATTTTTTTTTTAGTTGCGCACTTACCAATATTAATGGTTCATACTTGGTGAAGTGAAGTTATTATTCCCATATGTTCAACTGCCGCGCTCGAGTAACTGCAAAAACCCCCTCTTCGGCTCCCCTACTATTAGACCAACCACGCTGCTTTAATACGATTATGTCAGGGATTTCACGGATATCAGGTTTGCTCTCCAAAACATAACATTTCGCCTGCACTGGGCTGCCACAAATATTCTTTTGAAAATCTCAAAATCTCATAGCCCACCACGAAACGACCCAAAATTATTAAGACTATTAATTTAAAATATTATCTCACATTGATAGAATAGTACTAGTAAAAAATTTAACTAGGAAAACTACGTAAACAAAATTATATTGTAATTACATAACTTTTTAACCGACTATAAAAAAAGGAGGAGAGTCTCAATTCGAAGCGTATGCTTTTTTAAATGTTTGTTACCTCAAAAATTCGTCATTTATTAAACAATTTTGAAAATCCTTTTTTTTGTAAAAGAGATTGGTCCCATTTTTATGTTAAAAATATTATAATTAGTATTATAGATTATAGATATTATAGATTATATATAGTGAACCTGAAAACATAACCATCTTAATATATGATAAAACAGAAAAGGCTCTAGTCCCATATACCTATGTAATATGCCAGTAATATTAATTTATGAACCACCGACCAACTATCACACATTTCACCTTAATAAACTCCCTAAAGTATTACAAGTTATATTACGAATGAATATGTACACGACATTTCAAACGAATTTCAATTCAACAGCCATAACTTTAGAGATCACTTTCACTTGCGAAATGGAACGTTATTAATCAATGTCTAAGATGAGTGACGAATATGACATGGTGTAAAGGAAATTAGCTTATGAAATTCAGTGTAGATTATTGAACTAGACATGATTGACATTTCTTGTGTAGGGGTGGGAAATTAGGGTGCGATTTTGAATCAACCTATATGTTATGTATGAATGAATTTTCTAATGTGGTTAAAGCGAAGGATAGATGGATGGTTTGTAACATAATCAAACCAGAACGGCTAAAAGGATCTAGACAAAATTGGGTATATGTTTATATAAATAGCTTTTTGACTAAAAAAAGGAAAACAAGGTAAAACGGCGGAGTTTTAAATATCTTTTATCTCTTCTCTAGAAAATTCGTAACTTTTTATATTCTTTTTAACACCTGATCATATCTCTGGTCTTTCTAGTTGGTCCAGAGGTTAGCTGTTGTGGCGAGGTCCTAGGTCCTAATTTTGATATTTAGGAATTTTTTCTTTCTTCTAAGGATTTTTCAATAAAAAATCTCATCCCGGAGTGAGTTAGAAAGTCTATAATTTTATTTTTGTAACGTGCAGGGCTTAAATAGATTATTTTACGGGTTTCTGAGATTAGCGCATTCAACCAAACAAACAAACTCTTCAGCTTTATAATATTAGTATAGATATTACTAGCTGACGTCGCGCGGTTTCATCCGCGTGATTCCCGTTCCCGTAAGAATACGGGGATAATATACAGCCTAGAGACTTCCTCGATAAGTGGGCTATCTAACATTGAAAGAATTCTTTAAATCTGACCAGTAGTTCCTGACAATGCAATTGCAAAGGTTCTATGTGATTTCTATTAATATTCTCCGTATGATTATGATGGTCTTTTATAAGAGCAAGATTGATTTGCTATTTTACGTAGTTCCATATGTTCTATTCAGTAGAATAGTTACGTTGTACTATCGGACGTCGCTTAATGGGTTATCATCTACGGTTATCATAGACAATGGCGGATAGATTTACGGCGGCGTCGTAATTTGTCAGACGTCCGTCGTGAGGCGTTTGATAGTGCCGCCTGATGGATGGGCTCGGCGCTGTGGACTATTGCTTTATTTTCGTTAATAGAATATCAGTAAAGATGTCGCGTTACTTTCTTAAGTTTGACAACATACGTATGATCACAGAATAAAGAATGATCCAGAGTCTTTACAAGCAGCGTGGCGAAACCGGTGAAACCCAAAAAAACGAACGTCTTCTTGAAATCCGTATATTGAAACTTTTTTCATAATTTGTATTTAAAAATTTAACATTAACAACAATTACGTAATTTAGTTTTTGTGAACAGTTTTTAAAAACATAAGACGCCATTTTTGAATTATATTGAAAATTGCTGATGCCATACCTTGGCAAATTCGTTTGTAACACTCCCGATGGCCCAGTATCATATCAGAACGCTAAATCGCTTTGGGGCAGTGATATTAAATACTTTTAGATGTGTTACTAGCGTATGAAAAATTAGTTAATCAACAATGAACATTATTTAAACAAATAGTACCTAAATATCGTCGAGTTGTGTGTTCAGGAAGTCTAAAAACTATATATTCATAAATTTAAAATGGAGTTAAAGACAAAATTGCGCATATGTGCCCTCAGTGTTGTAGATTCGGATCACTTTTTGTGGTGATTTTGTAGGGACGTAACCGATTTAAAGTACAAAATTGTCATAGCTTTGGGGTAATTCTTTGTCGGTAACTACCTCTTGATCTGAACCAATTAAAAAAATATAGTTAATCTTATAATCTCAACATGATAAATTAAATTTCTAATTCACTTACGAATGACAGCTTTATAATAACTAAAAAATATGTCCACCGTTATAATAATGGGTCATCTGTAACACATAACTCTTTCCTTATAAGTCGAGTCATATTTTCCCCTCACCGTTATACTGTGTCGAATGCCATTGCCCTATAAGGGAATCTGGAATTATCTATCTCTACTGATTTGATATTAAACCTTAAAATTTGAGCAATAAGTTTTATTTTTGAACAGCTAATCTACATTGGCTTAAACAGTAGTCGGAAACAGAGATTTAGTTTTCGAATTTAGCATAGAACTTATTAATATTTTCATCACTTGTTCGGAAAACCTACTTTTGCTGGCTGCTGGCTATATCAGCAAACAGAATTCGTTTTAACTGCCTCGGCAGACAAATATTTTAACTTTTAAAAATATCAAAGTTTCGAAACGAGGCTGATCTGAAAGTATTTATAAGTAACTAATTTCTTTAAATTAATAGATTTACTTAAAACGTTATTAATTTCCATTTCCATTTATAATAAAATATAGGGTTTAATAAAAACGATAACCCTACCAATATTTTTTTTGAGGTTAGAAATCATTAGAAATCGGGCTATCATTACAAATATTATGACACCGCATTCACTAAAATCGTTTCAGTATTTACGGCGCTACGGTGGAACTTCTTAGAAGCAGGATGAAATTCACACTCTTTCGGTTTTTACACGACATCGTACCGGAACGCTAAATCGCTTGGAAGTACGTCTTTGTCGGTAGAGTAGTAACTAGCCACGGCCGAGGCCTCCCACCAGCCAGAGCTGGACTAATTAAGAAAACCTCAATCGAACCCAGGACATCGTTTACTAAAACCACCGCGCACACCACTGCGCCACGGAGGCCGCCTGTACTGTCACTAAGTGTCTGCTACTCAGAAGTATTAAACATTAATTGTTCCCAGAAATAACGCTTAACACAAAGAGGTCTCAAATGGTAATTTCATGGCCCGAAGGTCCAGATGGCCTATACCTATATTCACCGGTCATTAACCCCATATGTCTGGATAGACTAAACCGATTCTAATCGTGCAACGCAATGCAGTTATTGATCGCATTCCGTTAATAGAACGGCGACCGACCGCAGGTACGCTACGCCGGGAATCGAACCCACTTACCGCCGCGACCGCACCTCCGCTACGCTTCCTGCTTAAGTGAGTAAAACAGGGTACCTTAAGATTATGGTTTATGATATAAGCACCTTCTAGGACAACGCTTTTCACTGTAGGTCGTATTTTACCATAAGTTGTGATTGCAGCCAAGCACTAATCTATATTAAGTAAATGCGTTATCAACTGAGTCTTCGAGATCGAGCCCTCAATAATTTCCCGAATTATCATTTAATAACGCGTTGACTGGTCAACCTTATTTTAATAGTCATGATTATCAAGCCATATTCAACTTACTGCTGAGCTTGAGTCTCCTCTCAGAATGAGAGGGGTTAGACCAAATAGTCGACCACTCTGGCCCAGTGAGGATTGGCAGACTACTCGTAGAGAATTAAGAAATTTCTTCTGTACCTATGCAGGTTTCTTCACGATGTTTTTCCTTTACCATTTGAGACACAAGATATTTAATTTCCTAAAATACACATAACTGAAAAGTTGGAGATGCTTGCCCCGGACCGGATTCGAACCTACACCTATCTACCTCCGGAATCGGAGGCAAAGGCCATATATGACTTCTTTTATTAGGAAGAAATATTATATAATATAAAATAAGTTTCAAATCAAATTGCAGTCAAATCCAATCCCAAATCTATCACAAACTATTGAAGTTTAATCTGTAAGGGATTTAAGGATCGAATGCAACCATCTCAATGCATCACGTTGGATTGCAGCACATATCTGGTAAAATATGGTGGACATATTTCGAACTGTGACGGCCACGCATCTACAGGCTTGAAGTATTTACAACCTTAGCTATTGCCTACATAAAGTAAGGGTTATATTCCATAAAAGTCCTACCAATTACATAACTGTCATACAAATCACATTACTGTCCTACAAATCGCATAACTTTCCTACATATCTCCTTCATAACTGTTCTAACAATCAAATTTTATTACAAATTTCGTAGTATTATCTGTCCTTAAAATCCTATTATTACAATTAATAAATAGGATGACATCTAGAAAATAGTCATAACGAACGAGTAAAATGGTTCTCCTACAACTCACATGATATTAGAAATGTAGTCATCTCAATGCATCATGTCAAATAGCGGCACATATCTGGTAAAATATGGCGGACATATTTCGGGCTGTGACGGCCACACTCTACAGGCTGCAGCGCTTCAAGCATACACAATGAGCTTTAGCTATTGCCTACCTAAAGTAAGTGTTATATTTCATATAACTCCTACCAATCACATGACTGTCCTACAAATAGCATAACTTTCCTACATATCAGATCTGTCCTTGAAATTCTATTATTATTATTATTATTATTATAAAAATAGGCTGGCAACTAGAAAATAGTCATAACAAACAAGAAAAGTGACTCTCCTACAATTCACATGATATTAGAAACGTAACCATCTCAATACATCACGTCAAACAGTAGCACACATCTGGTAAAATATGGGGACATATTTTGTTCTGTGATGGCCACGCATCTACAGTCAGCGTTTGACGTATTTACAATGAGCCGTAACTATCGACTATCCTATATATAAAGTGAGGGTTATATTCCATTTAAGTCGTACCAATCACATAATTGTCTCACAAATCACATAACTGTCCTACAAATCACATAACTGTCCTACTTATCACAACAATCACTTTCCTAACAACCAGCTAAATCTACAAATCACATATTATGTGTCCTTCAATTGAATTCGTTAATAGTAATGAGCAATCCGGAAAATAATAGATCATATATCACTGAAACAATTGAGACTATAACAAAATAAGCGCGTTATCACATTAGCCATGAACCCATATATTTGTTCTAACCCGCCAATCTGCATTGAAGCAGTGTGGTGTGTCTAAGCTTCAAATCCCATCAATGACCTTGTAGTAGGTCATTCAATTCATATCTGTTATTGGTACGACGACTAGATTAATACTGGCCTATGATAATTTTAATAATAATTTTGTACGTACAAAAACACAACCCTTGTTTGGTAGGTCGGGTTAAAATTACAGAAAATCATAATTGTTGTACCAATAATTCTCTACTACGACTAAGGCAGAACAGTAATAAACAAATAAGCTGAACAGAGATTAAACTTGGCCCCTCGCCAAGCGATTATTGCGTACAGTACACACCCCTATCAAACCGTATCTCCTACACTATCTAGCTCCTGTACCAGGCTTTGTAAAGCCAACCATCCATATAGGAGCGAATAAAGCAAACTATTCAATGCGATGATAGAACACGGGTCAAATTGTAGATAAAGGTAAATACATTTATAGTAAACAGAAAAATAAATAAAAGAGTGCATACTCACCAATGTAACGAAGAATGAATAACAATTATAAAGCAGTATTAAATAATAATATTATAATGTGTTTACCCTTATGTTCTAGTATAAAACAAAATAACTTAATATCTACTAGTGGACGTCCATGATTCTATCCGCTTGCAATTTTGCTTTTTTTTTATTTTTAAAAACAAAGCCTGTACAACAAAGTGTGCTTTATCGACGAGTGGAAACCTCAAGAATGTTTTTTTGGTTTGTAACAGCAATTGGTATGGGCATGAGTTATACCAATAATATTTTTAAAATATATTTTATTGTTTCTTCTTTTGCCGCCCTTATTTTTTAATTTTTTGGCCCTTTTCAGCGCTTTTTAGAGCACATAATATTACAGGTCGGTACTTTTTATACATAATAACATAGTATAAGCAGTGTATAGCACTGGAAATCAGCCTTAAAAATGAAAACCCTGCGCAGTATTGCTATACAATACAAAATTAAGGTTAGCTCTTCTACTATATGGTATAAAGGTTAAATTCGCAGTTACATTTAACCGTGTACAACTCTGTTAATTGAGGTAGTATTATCAAGTGTAACTAGGAAGCGGTTCTCTCTAATACTGTGTTAACATTGGTTGAAGCCGGAACAAAAAATGTTAATTGTGTTGGAAAGTTAAAAAAGTATAACTCAGTCATAAATTAAATATCACGTGTCTCAAACGGTGAAGGAAAACATCGTGAGGAAACCTGCATACCTGAGAATTTTCTCAATTCTCTACGTTAGTAAAGTCTGCCAATCCGCATTGGGCCATCGTGGTGGACTATTTTGGCCTAACCCCTCTCATTCTGAGAGGAGACTCGAGTACAAATATGGATTAAAAGGAGGAGAGGAGAGTGTCAGATAGACTCATGAGGTAACTAGGCTAACATTTTTATACATGATTGAACCATATACTGTTAGTTTTTTTGTTTATCTATTTGTTTAAACAAGTAAATTGATTTTTATGCCGATTCTAGATAACACAACTTGTTTGGTTCGAGTTGTAAAACTACTGTAGTACAGCAAAGCCTTTGTTTACGTTTTCCATATGTGAGAAAACGTACGACAAGGTTACGTTACGTTTATGTTTACGTTTATGATGTGTTTACAAGTGTCAGATTTGGTATGTTTAAAGTATAGCACTTCATAGATACAAAACACACTGTCTTTTATATTCTTTACTAGCTGACGCCGCGCGGTTTCACCCGCGTGGTTCTCGTTCCCGTAGGAATACGGAGATAAAATATAGCCTATAGCCTTCCTCGGTAAATGGACTATCTTACACTGAAAGAATTATTCAAATCGGTCCAGCAGTTTCTGAAATATGAGCGTTCAATCAAACAGCTTTATAATATTAGTATAGACAAGTTAGCCCTTGACTGCCATCTCACCGGTGTCCTTATTATGTATCTCAGTGTACCATTCAAACACTGGTCACTACACCGATTTTTGTCTTACTATCGTTTTTGTGACTATCCAATATAGTTATTTCTATGAAATTACCTTGTATATGACATTTGTCATCAAGTGGTAATGATCTTTTGTTTTAACTATGGTCTAACATGAATATTTCAACAAAATTCGTAAATATCAGTTTTTCGTTAAAATAACATTATTACCTGCTAATCCCACTATTAGAATAATGTTACCTTATTTAAAATGACGTTTATTGTGTCATTTCGTTGAAAATACAAAGTTAGATGATTGACAAAAGCGAAAATATGATGTAGTAAATGATTACTTGAATGGTACACCGACTTACATAATAACCCTGCAGATGGTAAATGATGATGTAATCTAAGATGGTAGCGGGCGGGCGGGTTTTCTAGATTTCCCGATGGCTTTAGCTTTTTTTTAATTTATATTGTAATAAAAAAATATTTTGAGCGTTATTATTAAATTTTACAAATGAAAATATGAGTTAGTTGAATAAAGCATAGGTTATCTATAATATAAAAATGAATCGCAAAATGCATCAACTATAATAAGATTTTCGGAGTAAACTCGAGTATTGTTGCACCGTCTGGTCACCGTATACTAAAACTCATATACAAAGAATTGAAAGAGTACAACTACGTTTTTTAAAACAGCTATCTTATAAATTTAAAGTCAAACTGCATAATTATACAAACAGACTGACTTACTTTAAGAAAGAGAGTCTTGTAGTTAGAAGAGGGTTAATGGCTATGACATTCTTATTTAAATTATTTAACCATCAAGTTGACTGTTCTGATTTGATTCAAAGATTTCCGATTAGAGCACCGCGCATTAATAGGCCTCGATACCCGTGTAATCTGTTATATCATAAGACCTACAGAACAAAATTAGGCAAATTTTCTCCCATTCCTCGGATGTCGGACCTATATAATGAGTGTGTGAAACATCAAAAGGATATAGATTTATTCCACAATAATCTTAATAATTTTAAGCACTCAGTAATTGATGTACTGAATGCTAATACTTAATAATAATAATATTGTGACATCCTATAATGACTTCTTAAAATTAATAATTTCTTCATATTGACATTTAATATTAATAATAATTTCAGTATGTAAATATAATTGTATTGTATTCTTAATGTATTGTAATTTTTAGATTTAATTTTCTTGTTTATTTTTTTTTTAATTTTATGTGACTTATTTTTTATTTTAATGGCTTTTAATTTATTGTAATCCGACATTTTTTTTTAGATATTAATTTGCATTGTATATTTTTTGACATTTCATTGCTGACAACTGTAGTTTTGACATAAGTTATTTTAATTAGTGAATGCTGTGATAACCTGTAATTAGCTGGGCAATAACTTAGTATATTAATGTAAATTATTGACATGTGACATTGTATCAGCTGTTGGTTGTCCTTATTAAATAAATAAAAAAAATAAATGCATTGGTAAGCGCATAACTCAACAACGCCTGGACCAATTTGGCCAATTTTTTTTTTTTAAATGTTCGTTGAAGTTCTAGAATGGTTTTATGGCGAGAAAAATTCGAATAATTGCCGGAAAAACCATAAAAATAACCCTTTTCTTTTTGCCATACAAATGTTTTCTAACTAAACTGTACGTTTAGGCGTAATTTACGTAGGGTAGGGTAGAAGTAGGGTAGGGGTAGGTTTAGAGGTATGGTAGTGGTAGGGTAGGGGTAGGGTAGCGTAGTTCGTAGTTGAAAGTTTACATCGAGTTTGACGCGGACGAAGTCGCGGGCGTCCGCTAGTTACCAATAAAACAGACGCCTGCTGTTACATACGCAAACGGTAATTACTCATTCACATTACAATTAAAGCAAAGCATAAATTATCGGAATTAGCATTAACAACGAACATATTGCACGTAGATTGTGTAACATGGGTGCGAATCGGGTGTAACTTATATGAGCCAATTACTTCATATTCATACTCTTTGGAAAGAAGTTACTTATTCCTAACATTATACTTTTTATGTGGTTAAAACGAGTAGATATTTACACATGTAACACAGTAAATCAATAAATATACATATAAAAAAAATTAGGTTTATATGTATATTTATTGACAGACAGACTGGTGACAGAAGGGCTGGCTCATTTTTTGCGCAAAGGATCAGCCTGGCTGTCCAGCGCGGAAATGCAGCCAGTATTCTTGGCACAATAGGCATAATTTCTATAGTTATTAGGATAAGTTAGCTTAAGTTCCTTGTTGTATTCTTTACCAATAAAAAAAAATAAAAAAAAAAGTTTGTAATGTATATTTATTGATACATTTGCTAAACTTTAAAGATTTCACAGAGCCGCAACGCATCGGACGCATCGCACTAAACGGATTTTAGTATTTTTTGTATAGAAAGTCATACAAGTGCGTCCACTGATCCACATCGTACGGATCGCATCAAATGGATTTTATCTACCGTAAAATTATAAATCCGTTTGATGCGATGCGTTCGATACCTACGTAGGTGTATTAAAAAAATAAACAAAAAAAGAATTTAATTCAAAGTATGCCAATTTTAAGAATTAAATTTGTCATTAATAAAATAAACTAAAATAAAAAAATGCAGATCTGTGGACGCCTGTCATAAGATACCAAGCATTTATGTAAACAAAACTCGTCAACAGCATGATTTTGGAAAAATTCCCAATTCTCATGCGTTTTTATTCACTGCTTCACATAGATACGAGTACAACATAGCAATCCCACATAAGGTCATTACACGAAATTACGACATCGGACGTCTCCCATTTTTAAGCAATTACCTCCTACGTACCAACTCGTCTACACCGGTGATTTTGAACCTGATTGTTGCTTAACTTGCTTTCAAACTAAACAATGTATTATGTTGTATGTATCTTATGTGATACATTGTTTAATTGATTAAATTAAATTCATAATGGCGTTACTACAAGTATATTTTATGTTCATGGTCATCATTAAAAGACAATAGACAAACCAATCAGGTTGATGGCTATTTTTTTTTGTCGTGATTATTATTATTATAAATATAATTATAGACACAAACTTATGCCTTTATTCTACTATTAGTGTTATTGTTGTTCTAATAGTAGTTACCTATCGGACCAACAATTAAAAAATGGAGAAACTAAGAGTCAACAGACCTAGAGCGAAAACCTTTGACCATAAGATGCTTTAAACTTTTTTATAAGAAATTAACGTTTTTAATTTAATCTATAATTCAATTTGAATACTTAATTTTTAATTTTAAAGTAGAGTGTTTAATTTTAGCTTGACTTTTCGATCGTGAGTTGGATACAGTAGCACTTCTTGGAGAAGGCGCGTTTTGTGAGGAGTTAACTCACTCTGAGGCCCTAAACACCTATTGCTAGAGTTCTTGAGGAAAACTTTTTTGTAATTTTTTACGAATCATTTGTATTAGATTTTTTATATTATAGGCTGGCACAAACTATAAAAATTGTAAAAACATAAATGAAAAAAATATACATTTACAGCAACAATTGATGAAACAAGCAAATAGCCCACCTGTGCCTAGTGGGAGTTATCAATATTTTTATACTGTTACTATAGCGTTAACGTAAACGCGAATTTATATGGCATTGAAACAATTGTGCAGTAGTGCCACTAGATGGCGTTGTTTCAATTGCTTAGAAATTCGCGTTTACATGAACGCGATAGTAACAGTATCAAACTGCCACTAGGCTCTATGAAGTAAAATGGAAAACCATGCCTTTCATCTGAGGCTGAGTCCTTAAAACTTGAATCCAGGACCCCATGATTAGAGATGATAGGTCAACTACCCAATAGACCAACGAGGTTCCAATATTACTATTTGTATAAAGGATCAATTCCTTCGTTGTTATTTCATTGGTACAAATTGCCCAATAAACAAGGTAGAACAGTTGAAACTGTCACTTATATGCGTGCGATAATAGTCACATCCTGTACATAGTTTGGGCTGGGACATCCTGTAGCTGATTGGCTCAGTCACATCGTTGAGATTTATTGCTTGTTTCACTATACAGGATGTGTTGATTGTTGGATTGGAAAGCGGCCTATCTGTTTTATATGGTAGTTGTAAAACTCTTTGTAAGTTGAGCTCATCCTAGCAGTATTAAAGTAGTAGGTAGTAAAGTTTTTTTTTATGACAGAGCAATGTCCAGGTAAAAATAAATATGGATACTGCCGCCATACTTATTTGTTATATATTATTATATGTTATACTTATTTGTACCACCCAACATTATTGCAACGAGTTATTCCCAGAAAATAATAGCAAAATCAATTAATTATTTAGTTAGCAAAGGTTCGCGAATTGAAGGCTGAAATGCCCCCTGAACACTCCGACCTAACTTTTAGACTGAATTTCGACACTTCCAAAAATTATCATACTATAATATATCATCTAATTTACAAAAAACCTGGACAAATGCTAAACCTAAAACCTTAATCATGAACACTCTTTCTACTAGTAAAACCGCAAGAAAACACGTTCCGTAGATTTTGAATTTATTGCAGATAAACAGACGTACAAAAGAACTTTTTTATTATAAATTATGTACAGATTCTTAATCAGCTTGCAAAGAAAGTTTGCTCGTTTTTGATATTAATTGTGTAAATTAACTGAAATTGTAAATTATTATGTTTTCATACCATATCCATTTGCATATTAACGTTGCACTTATTCAATACTTTATCTTTGAATACTCGTATTGGTAGCTGAATGGATTGAATAAAGTAATATTTGGCCATAGCCCCAATATTGAAAGAGTGAAATGAAAATATTTAAAATAGAGCACAAAAGTCTACTCATTTAGTGAAAATACGTGTATAAATTATGAACAAGAATTTTCTCCGTTTCAAAAATGTATATAATATTTTCTAAGTGCACGTACCTACTATTCAAACCACGATTCGGGGATTCCCCGTGTAAGGTCGGGGGAAAGCTTTCAAAAAGCCCGTAATAAAAGCCGAAACTAATGATCGCACCAAACGAAACATAGTCGGAACGTATGACGGGGCTTTTACAAACCGAGGCTTTGCCGACTTAAAAAACTGCACCACTCAACTTTAGACCTTCCCACTTTTTAAATAGAACATAAATTCCTTTGCATCGCACATAACGCTACGGTCTCCACAACGCATGCCTTTGACAGTTACTGTTCTATAAACTTGCCTGGAATTAAATCTGGATTCAAAAACAAACTTTATGCAGCTTGGTTTATGGGCGAATATTGCGCGTAATAAATTTATAGTAAGCAAGAGCATTATTCAAAGTGATCTGAGCCGCTCTGCACAAATAAGATAATAGAATTTCGAGGATAGATTTGACATACGATATTATGGTATTGTGGTGGTATATAAGCGTCTTATAGATTCAAAAGCTTCAATATAGAGGTAAAGGAAACGAACGATCCCCTATAAAATATACCCCTTAGTAAAATGCATTATTTCTATTTTATAAACATCGGAAATGGAGTTGGAATATTTTATAACTCTGCGATATACGCGGATTTAGAAATGTACAGGGAATTGCAAAAACATCCCCTTTTAACTCAAAAATACCTGAGGTTTTAAATTCAACGACACGCCGATTTTTTTCCGCTTTTGGGCGTTTTTCATTCACTTGGCCGATTTATGAGAACTTTTTTAATTCGCTAGGGAAAAGCTTCCGAATGGATCCAGTAAAAATATCCTTAAATCTGTTTTATTTGTTGGTTTTATCACTTTACAGGGCACAAAAATTTTTTTAGAAATGTCTTGTCTTTAAAAAAAATAAAGTATTTTTTAAAAATTTCTTCTAGACAGCAACGCAACGATTCGATCGAATATATCACCGTTTTTCATTTTAATAAATATAAAACAGTTTTCCATGAAGGATTGAAATGTTGTTCCATCTCCGCTTTGATATGCTTTTATAACGTTTTAAACAAGAGAAGTGAAAAATAATGTATACTCAAAATATGAAATACTCGTACTCTTCATCGCTGAAATGGCCTTTTATTTAAAGACGGCACAAAATAATCATAAGAAATCCTACTACACTAAAGTTGCCACTTCAATTAACTCGTGCAAACATAATTATTTTTTTCTCCTGGCATTAGTCGGCGTTTATAAAGTAGTTTTTATTGAGTGATCATAATATTGAAACATTATATCACTCGGACCAGTCGCTGAGTATAGAGTTGATGTAACCTCGACAGATCGGGGCATTGGCACCAATTGTTGCGAATTTTTTGCTGTCTTAAAAGAGGAATCACGCCATAGGACTGAATCGGATTTAAAGTTGTTTGAACCAGTACATTAAATAGTATTAAAATTTGTGATTGTAATGTATGTACATAATAGGATGCGGTTTTTGTAATATATAGATGATAATGCAGAGGTTTTCAATACATTATGAAGTTCGGATAAGTGAATAATAAGATGTTATCATTTTTCTATTATGTTGTAAAAATATTCTTACAGTATAATCGTTAGTTTTTTTTAATTAATGACTGACTATGGTATTTATTTTTACACTTTAGTGGAATTAAAAAAAATCGTCTATACGGGCGAACTCTGTTACACACATCGATACAAAGTTATGAATGAAATATAGATACTCGTATATGTGTATGTATTAAATGTGATACATCTTTTGTTGTTGTTATGTAAATATGTGTTAATTAGAAGGGTTGGAATACGGGCGGGGTGATATACCCCGAGGTAATGAGACTGTGTGTTTGTTAGGTACTCTTGGTGTCAAATAAAAAGACCACCGGAAAATATATTTTTTTTAAATTAACGACATTTTTTTTTACTTAGAAGTAAGGTCGATGCAGTATGCAGTAATTTCCGTGTACAGAATTTTATTCTCTACATCCACAACCTATTTTCTAATCTATTTTTAACTGTATAGGTCAGCTAGAGCTCGATCGTAATCACAATTGATAGTAAGTGGTGATGCAGCAGTGGAACATGCAAAGACACATATGCCGTAGATGGGATGAAAGCATGTAATACAATGATTTATTCAAGACTAATATAAGAGAACGATACTGTCCCTGATCTAAGTAAGAACTTGTATATGGTTTTGAACCTGTATAAAGTTGCTGCACTAGCTTTTTATACAAGTTATACCTATAGCCACAATTTTTCGCTGCATTAAAACAAAGTATCAGTTTTATTTGTACAAATGTGAAGTACAAATATTTGCTTTAATAAGAGCGCCATAGTCGTATCAAGCAACACATATATATTTAGTGTTTATAATACACTAGCGGACGCTGTACTTTATTTTGTTGACTTCAAAATTTTTTGCAAAATCTATTCTCAGCGGACATCTACTAACTATAAACTATATTCTTGCTAAATTTCAACTTTGTAAGTCAACCTTTCGAATATATTAGAGTAAAATCGTATATATTTAGATACACTTTATTTAATAAACGCCTCATCGCTCTTTCTACGTGACACCTTCTATACAATGGCAATAGTCAAACGTATATTCCGGGCGACGACAAAAAACCTGTCAAACACATTCGCCACAGCCTTCTACGGCGATAACAATAACAATGGAGATATCGTATCGTGATAGTGAAAAATTGTGGATCGGGCCTTATACCTACTCGCAACTGGCGTATTTAAAATGTGTTACTAGTACTTAAAAGCTATGAATGTATTTTAAAAGGATAATAATTATTTTTAAAGCTCGCCCACCCGCACTAGATCGACATTCTGGGTTTAAGCTCCATATCCCCCCCTCCTTTGGGTAGGGCCTTCAAAATAAGCTCATGATGAGTAATCATTGTTTATATATTTTTACTAGCTGACGCCGCGCGTCAATTTAAAAAATAATCCCTCGTCAAATTAAATGGTTAACCCGTAAACTCTGCTAAAAGAAAAGTAAAGAAACAAACAAAACCCAATTAATTATACAAATACTTGAACGTAGTACACTCACGGTGGTTTTAAAATTCATTAAAACCACACGGTAAAAAATCTGGAACCCAATTAATGAATACCTACTCAGGACCGCGAATCGATTTCAAGCAAAATCGATGCCGGCAAAAAACATAACCTGTCTGAAAGTTAAATAAGTTTCAGTAAGTACTCGTTTAAGTAAGTACATTTAGATGAGCCTGTGATAGCCACACTTTCGGTAATTTTATAAAAGCTGGAATTTTTTCAGCTCATATAAAATGGCTTTTACCATAGGCAAGTATAGCTCGAACCTGGCTCGAATGACGTTTGTTTATGGTACTGAGTGAAAAAAGTTTTGATTAATTAGTGTTCGACTGAATTTTTGGTTGGCTCGGGTTCCATTGTAGGTAATAATACACGTTTATTAATTGATATCAGTTTACAGTACTTATTTTTTTCGTACGAATGAATTACCACATGATTATTGGTTCATTATAAGTTTCGGAATTGGATTTTGACCGAAACTGAGACTAAAGCCGACACTCGGTTTCGGTTTCGGCCGTCCAATGTTGTGATGTTAATGCTACTTAGCCTCATCCTGCGGGGTTTGGTGATAACTTTTGGTGTTTGGTGAAGGGTTGCCATGAAGCTAACCAATGACAACCCATATAAGCCTCAGAGCACGAGTCTCCACTCAGAATGCGAGAGGTTTGGCTAATAGTGCACCACGCTGGTCCAATGACACACACACGTATAGAATTAAGAAAATGCTCATGTTTCTCACGATGTTTTTCCTTTCGAGATCGTAGACGTGATATTTAATTTCTTAAAATACAAATAATCATGCCACGGACCGGATTCAACCTACGTTTGCGTTTGTATTTTGTTAGTTACCCCCATAAACAAGGTTTAATAAATTAGCAAAGGTCTGGCAAATGCAGGCGCTCAGACCAATTGCTTTTTTGGCTGTGGCCAATCTGATTAACGAACTAATAGAGCTTTCTCTTTATCGATACAATCGACAGATTACTCGAGAAGTTTTACTTATGCTAGTTGACTGACCACTTTAACCAATTTTTGATTTGCTGATTGACCGTATAAATCCGGAAGTGGATTCAAATCATGGTCATGGTCAGAATTGATAACATGACCATTTAAATACGAGTACTATAACACCCAAGTTGGACTCAACAACGAGAGCGTGTTACAATAATTTTAAATAGTTTTAAAAACTAAAATAACACCCTTTTAGCACGCACTAAAAATTACAAATATTAGATTTAAGTCACGTGACAATTTTTTTAAAATTCCTGATAGCAAACCCTTGAAGCACATACTTTTGCTTTTGAAGTGTGTTCATATTAAAAGTGAAGCTATCAAAGGCGTGTAAAAAATGCTGTTAGAGAGAATGTCCAATTCACCTTTTTTATATTATCTGCAAGTTAGCCCTTGATGGTAAGTGATGATGCAATCTAAGATGAATAATCTGAGAAATAATGTCCCTAGACACTAGTTTACAGCTTCGCGGTAAACCTTCGAAAAACATCAATAAATATTTTTTAAATAAAAGAGCTTTAAAGTTTTAGGTTGCCACGAAGCTAGCGGTCTGTCGACTGCAGACACGATTCCTCATGATATACTGTAGAAAATATTAAAATAATTACTATACTACACTAAAAGTACCATTCGGTTCTTAGCGACCGCGACCTGCGACCACGACTAGGTCACACGACACGCCGCTTAGTATCTATACTAATATTACACAGCTGAAGAGTTTGTTTGTTTGTTTGATTGAACGCGCAAATCTCATGAACTACTGGTCGGATTTGAAAATTTCTTTCAGTGTTAGATAGTCCATTTATCGAGGAAGGCTATAGGCTATTATTATATATATTATATATTTTATCCCCGTATTCCTACGGTAACGGGAACCACTCGGATGAAACCGCGCGGCGTCTACTAGTGAATTTATATGGAGCACTAAACAAAGACCGAGACAGCGTCACGCGACCGGTCAGCGTGGAACGGTGGGTCGTACGACCTGGTCGCGGTCGCAGCTCTCGGACGCCTAGAACCGATGCTACCTTTAAACTTACAAATTTCATTACACAAAAGATGCTGGGCAATATAGTAACAGAATGTTACCCCGAAAACAAGTTAAATGAGGCTTTAATTACCGAAACCTTGTCCTAATTACGGTGTTTATTATCAGTGGAGATGGCCGCGATAGCTGTTTAGTGTTGCGATAACCATCTTTACATTAGAGACCGTTTGAAAACGCTCATTGCGGTGAAAAGTTTCCTTTTATAGATAAAAACGGTATATATTTCGTTAGACATTCTATTAGATATCAAAAATGAACATCTTCAGTAAAAAGGATTCAATTAGAAAACACTTCATTGCGCATATAATATTTCAACATCAGCATCATATCAGCCGATGGACGTCCACTGACATGAGGACATATGCCTTTTGTAGCGACTTCCAAACATTACGATCCTGAGCCGCCTGCATCCAGCGAATCCCTGCGACTCGCTTGGTGTCGTCAGTCCACCTGGTGGTTGCTCGACCAACACTGCGTTTTCTAGTGCGTCATTCCAATCCACCATTTCAGATGATATTTATTTACTTTCAAATACATATGTTTCCCATTTTTTTGAACTTAAACTTAATTTTCCTAAACTAGCGTTAGCGTTACTGATATATGCGGCAAATACTTTTGTTATTTAGTAAGAAAACCAACTGCCTTGTTGGTCTAGTAGTTAACCTATGTGGTTTCACATCACGAGATCTTGGGTTCTAGACCTGTGTCTGGATACGGAGTCCATTTTGTTGCTTTTAAGAAATTTTCAGTCATAATTCTCAGCTTTAAGTTTGGAACTTGGTAATGTTACCCCTGTGCCTCGGAAAGAACTGTAGGTCTTCAGGCTCAGACATTATAATCAACATCTAAATGGTCATTACAGAAAAGTCATCCTGCCAGTCCGCATTGAAGCAGTCCGGTCTAAGTTCTATATTCCTCCTCCTATAAGCCTGGCCTTGTAGGCTAATAATGATAAAAAATTATCCACACGATTCGACCATACAAACAAACAAACGTATTTATTTTTTAAAAACAAATTTATACATGCGTCTTTGATATAATAGAAACCGTTTAACATACTTCTTTGATATCATCTGTTATTGAAAACTAACAATACAACAATGTATATACAAAAGCTGTGCTAGCACACTGGATATGACCTATGCCTCCAATTACTGAGGGCGTAGGTTCGATTTCGATCCGGAGCATGCATCTCTAACTTTCCTGTTATGTGCAGATTAATAAATTGAATATCACGTGTCTCAAACGCTGAACATTGTGAGGAAACATACATAAATGAGAATTTACTTTCTCTACGTGTGTGAAGTTAACATTAAAAAACTTTTTGCTTGAAAAAGTATATTATAAAATTAATGACTTTTTGACCGAAAAACAATAAATCCGCCTCTCTACTTATCTTATCTTATCTTATGTTATGTTAAGTTAAGTTTTACTTTGTAGTTACAACACCCTCACAGGGTTCCATTTGTAATAATTATAACATTTTATTTATGACATGTGTTAAATATTATAATGGAAATGTAACGTAAATAAATAAATGAATAAATGAAGTCTGCTAATCTGGAAGAAGTAGAAAGAGGAGACTCGTGCTCAGCAGTGAGCCGAATATGGATTGATAATGATGAAACTAACAAAGTCTGCGATAATAACAAACCCTATAACCTACATACTTGTTTGATATCATCTGCTATTGTAAACCAACAATACAACAATGTATATATACAAAATGTGAAAGTGTCCGTTTGTTTACACTTCATCAAAGCTAACGCAATAATCGCATAATGAAACCCCGTGGCTAAGAAACACCCACTCGCTGCCAAACCGTAATGTTATTAGAATTTATTGTTATAACTTCGGGTTGAAGAATAGCCCAAGGGAAAAGCCATTATATATTTTTTTACCCAACTTCCGAAGAGTTACCTATGTTTTTTTGAGAAATAGTAGGTAAATATATCGGTTTCTCCCGCGTGGTTACTGTTCCCGTAGGAATACAGGGATAATATATAGCCTATAGCCTTCCTTGATAAATGGGCTATCTAACACTGAAACATTTTTTCAAATCGGACCAGTAGTTCCAGAGATTAGCGCGTTCAATCAAACAAACAAACAAACAAACTCTTCAGCTTTATAATATTAGTATAGATAGTAATTTAATACTCTTTAAATATAATCATTATCAAATCATATTCGGCTCACTGCTGAGCTCGAGTCTCCTCTCAGAACGAGAGGGGTTAGGCCAATAGACCACCACGCTGGCCCAATGCGGATTGGCAGACTTCACACACGCAGAGAATTAAGAAAATTCTCTGGAATGCAGGTTTCCTCACGATGTTTTCCTTTATCGTTTGAGACACGTGATATTTAATTTCTTAAAATGCACACAACTGAAAAGTTGGTGCATACCCCGGACCGCATTCGAACCCACACCCTCCGGAATTGGAGGCAGAGGTCATATCCACTGGGCTATCACTGCTTATATTTGGAACGTGGACGCTTACGTTTATTTATAGTAAGTTAAGTAAGCGCCTCTTGATTTAGTGTAGGAAAACTAACTTAATCACACTATCACACTAATATTATAAAGGCGAAAGTTTGTGTGTAAGTGTGTAAGTGTGAAAATGTGTAATTGTGTAAGTATGTTTGTTCATCTTTTACGCTGCGGCTACTGAAGCGATTTGGCGGAAATTTGGAATGGAAATAGATTTTGCTCTGGATTAACACATAGGCTACTTTTAATCCCGAAAACATCCATGTTTCCCGCGGGATTTGTGAAAAACTGAATACCACGCGGACGTCCGCTAGTAAATCATAATATCAAATACAGTTATTACATCAACAAAGTATAGAAAGTAAGGAAAGGATAACAGAAATAAAAAAGAAAAGAAAGAAACGAATTCAAACATGGCGGAACGAATTGGACCAATAATTACAGCCATAATACAAATCCGTAGTAATTACAAACGCGTTACCGATGCTAATGTATGGAAATTTTTGAAATTGAAAACCGAATTAATAACGGTCGTTACGTATTTATTGTGGAATTAAGTGGAGTTTGATTTAGGGGGGGAGTGGGGGGAATACATTTGGGAGTAATTTATTTTTATTGGAAAAGTCGGGGAGATTGGAATTGTGTATTGTATGGTAATGATGGACTTGGGGTTGTGTGCGACAGTGCGATGTATACGGCTGCGGGTTCGTTTTCCGGTTGAGTCAATTTAGGAATATTCGACTAGACTTCGATGAGCCGTGATAGCTCAGTGGATATCACCTCTGCCTTCTATTCGGAGGGTGTAAGTTCTTGCACCTCCTTCTTTTCAGTTGTGTGCATTTTAATAAATTAAATATCACGTGTCTCAAACGGTGAAGGAATAACATTGTCGGTAAAGCTGCATCCCCGAGAATTTGTTAATTATCTAGGTGTTCAAAGTCTGTCAATCCGCATTGGGCCAGCGTGGTAGACTCCACGAGGTAGACTCCACCTCCCTCTCATTCTGAGAGGCAACTCGTGCTCAACAGTGAGCCGTATACAGGTTCATAATTTATGATATCAGTGTAAGCGCCAATCACAGGTTATTTATTATACTTCAAATTGAAGCATAAATAGCTAAAGGTCTAGACTAAATTAGTGGATTAAGAAATATGCATGGATTTTTAAAGGTAACCCGACGGGAATCGGCTTGCACGCACTCTTCTGCCTTGCTACACATACCTCTGACAGTTTCTACGCGGCATCGTACCGGAAAGCTAAATCTCTTTGCGGTATTTGTCGGTAGCGTCATAATAACTGGCCACGGCCGAAGCCTACCAACAGACCAGAATTGAGCCAATTTCGTAAATTCTAAACTGACTGAGCTGGAAATCGAACCCAAGATCTCTCTGTTGAGAACCTCTCTCTGTTGAGCACTAGCAACTGCGCCAAAGAGGTCATCAAAAACTTAACCTTAACATAGGTCCGCGCTAAAAGAATGCCATTCCAATATGCCTAATACAACCTTTGAACATACCGAAACGGGTATTTTCATTAAGGCTTCTGTCAAGCTACTAATTCCCCGCAAGGTCAACCTCGCGGACCAAACAGTCGTTCTACAAAATGACGTAAGACAAAGCCTTAACGTGATTAGCGAATGCGTCACGGAGAAAAATCATTGGCCGAGAGCGCGTGGGATAATAAAAGGAAATGCTTAATCATCCGCGCCGTGATAACCTAGTGGATATGACCTCGGAATTTGTATCGTAGGTTTGTATCCAGTCCGAAACATGCATACCTGAGAATTTTCTCAATTCTCTACGTGTGTGAAGTTTGCCAATCCACGTAACATCTATTACCCTAACTCTTTTCGAGGAGACTCGTGCTCAACAGTGAGCCAAATATGGGTATGGCCGGAAAACCATAACAGCAACACATCACAAGCCGGCATGTGATCATATAGAAGTTACTAAAATTTAAAAAACCAATGCAATAAAAATTGCATGTATGTTTATGTATTGAAATTACATATTTTTTAGGACATTGGATCAAGCACTTCCTTATAATTTACCATCACCTCTCAAACTATAATACAGTAGTAAAATCTTACCTAACATAATCTTATGAATGGCACCGCGATAACGTATACGCATGCGCTTACTCCATTGACACATCTCATTCAACTCGAACTTTCAAACTCACTTCACTTTTCACAACACTAAAAACCACAGATAAAAATCACAAAACACTCACGTGTACGATAAAAGACCTAATAATCCAATCGGGGTACTATAAACAACCTAATTCAAAATGGTCGCCGAATGGAACGTTTTCAAATTCGCGCGCTGTCACTCGGTACATGCACAATCAAAAATGTTTATTATTATTTTTTCTTTATAGTTCACGCGCTTGCCGGTTCAAGCGATCACATTGACTGAATAACGGCCCGATTGTCCGTCCGTGCGTCCCACTCTAGCGTTGCGTAACACTAACGGGTCACAGAGTATTATTTTATGTACAGAACGGTAATCTTAAGTGTGAACTAACCTTATTGGGAGACATCATAAATATTCCTATTTTATACGATACTGTTCACACGTTCACACTGTCCCGAAGGAATTCTGGGCCGCTGATCAAAAGCAAATATGTTCTAGATTTGTATCTATTATTTATCATTTTAGCTCATTAAAATATTGTTTTATATGAATTTTTGATTATACACACATTTTTTTGCAATGATTTATCTGATTTTCATCAGGTGGATCATTTGCTTGAATCGTCAAATAATTGTTATAAAAAATTATGATCTTCTGAGGTTTCGTCCACGTGGTTTCAGATTATTCAAATAACGATATTATGTCAATGATAATTTTATACTATAGATCGGTTGCGTCCCTACAAAATCACGGCAAAAAGTGATCCGAATAAATAGTCTACAATACTGAGCGCAAACGTGCAAAATTTTGTCTTTAATTCCATTATATATTTAAACATATATAGTTTTTACACTTCCTGAACACACAACTCGATATTGTAGATGATATTTAGGTATTATTTGTTTAAATAACGTTCGTTGTTGACCACAACTAGCATTGAGTTGTGTATAAATTTCCTCTTTTGAGCGCCTCATTTTTCATGCGTTAGTAACACATCTAACAATATTTATTATCTATACTTCTTGTTGTAATGGAATAAGATTATCAAAATGTAGTCGTTTTTCAATGTTTAAGTCACAAAACAAATTTTGAAAATTCATATTTCGCGTTTAATGAAAACTGCCTAAATACTAGTAGGTTTTAAGAGTTACTAAAGTATCATGTTCCAAAATTCCCCGGAAGAAATCTTACAAAACACAATATTTTCAACAAAGTAAGTATCAAAGGAATCCTTTCAAATTCTAAAATATAATATTTATAACTCGCAAGCTTCACTTTTTAGAATTCACTTATTAATATTTCACTCACACAATAGGATTTGAGTTTAAGATTCATACAATCTTAAAAGTTATTTAGTATTTCGAATTTGTATGAGAAGTTGATTAAAATTTTTCAGTAGCTGACACCGCGCGGTTTCACTACCGTGGTTCCCGTTCCCGAAGGAATACAGGGATAATAAATAGCCTATAGCCTTCCTCGATAAATAGGCTATCTAACACTGAAAGAACTTTTCAAATGGAGCATTACTGAGATTAGCGCGTTCAAACTAACAAAGAAACAAAGTCTTCAGCTTTATAATATTAGTATAGATTAAAATATCTACATATAATACATCGGTGAGCCGTAAAAGCTTATTAGACATCTACATCTGCCTTCGATTCGGAAAGCGTAGGTTCGAATTAAGCCTGGGGCATGAGAATGTTCTTAATTCTCTATGTGTGTAAAATCTGCCAATCCGAATTGGGCCAGCATGGTGGAGTATTAGCCTAACCCCTGTCATTCTGAGAGGAGAAGATTCCTTAGAATTTCTTATTCCGAGAGAATACAAGAATAAAATTTAATAACACTCACGAAAAACGTGGCTTTATTTTAGGAGAATAATTTTTAAAATCTATTCATCTGTTCAAAAGTATACAATAAATCAAATCTAACCTATTCATAATATCAATTTAGAGTGATCTTCTTAAAGATAATGATTATACGCAATCAAATTCACTTTCACGTAAGAAGTAATTATGCGACCAAAAATGATTAATAATTAAATGATGACGAACACAGTCGTTGGTCTTTATTAATGATTTTTAATAAAGACCAACGACTGTGTTCCTTGCGAGATACTCAGTAGTTTCTGCCTTCTGAACCAGTAGTCACTACAAAACCTATTTAGCTAAACTAAATTTATTCAAAGTATAAACAAACCCTACATTAAATAAATTTTTTATTCAATTTGATAACACAAACATAGTGTGAGAAAATCAGCGAAAAAATTGGCCTTAAATTGTTCGTTCAACAAACAAACTTTACAAAGACAGTTGAATCACGATTTCTATTTATTTCCAAAACGCAATTCATTCCCACCAAAAATAGACAAAGAAAACAAAATGGTACTGAACTCTTTGCCGCCATGGTCTATCGCACATTTTGCGTAGGCGCCATAGTTCATTGTCACATGCTCAGACGAATTATAAAGGGACCTGCCTCGCTAGACGTTACCCTGTCATAGCATAAGATCAACGGTATAATGCGTTTATAAAATCGTTTTGAGTAGTTGAATAGCATAAAAAACGGTCAACAAAACTCCGTCGGTTTACAAAACGATGAAGTTACGTTTCATTTGTAAGTATTAATAACTTAATTAAATCAACTTTGTAATAAAATAATATCGAACAATAATAATAGATTCTACAATAGTAATCGAATATTCTTACCTAGTATAAGTGATGTGTGTGTTAGTTAGTTTAAAAATTACGCGTGTGTATTGCGAATCAAATTTATAGTTGTCTGTAGAGTAAGGACACAAAATATATTTATTGGTGTTAAATATTTTCGATGTGTGAGTTTACTTCGAACCCGGAAAAAAACAACAGACAATTTTGTTAGTGTATTTGGCTGCGATACAAGTCCATATGTATTTTGTCTGAGGTCACATGCTGCTAAAAAACGCTTACACGCACTTGAAACACTGACTGTACCGGTGGACTAAACTAGGCATATTATTTTGTCTGTGGCCTGACATGTGGGTGTCAGGAATGTGCATAGATTAAAAATAATTACAGACCAAAAAGCGGATGATTAATTATGGAGTTTTGAAGCTTCGTTTGGTTAATAAAAGTGGTTCCGTGATGATAATCTGTTTGATACATTAATGATAGGCTGTGTCAATCGTTGTTTTAATAAATACCTCGTTTAAATTGAACATATGGCATAGTGATGGGGAAGTTTATTAGCCACGTTAATTAAATAGCAGTTATAAAAGTCATTAGTAGATGGAGAAAGATTAACTTATAAATATTTTAAAATATTTTTTTCTAAATTAGTGGGTAGTGGAGTAGGTTTAAAACCACATTTTGATAACTTTTTGACTCGTTCATTTATTTGTCCTTTTTTAATATAATTAACAATGTTAATAAAATAAAAATATAGTACAAAACACTATTCCTTCTGAATCATACCTTCTGTATCCGGCCCTTGATCCAACAGTTTAGCGAAAAATCAGAAGTTTTTGCTTAACTGTTGGACAAATGCTCAATTGTAAGCCGAAGCTGTCATTTTAAACTGTTATTATTAATTTTTTAACGGCCTCCGTGGCGCAGTGATACGCGCGATGGATTTACAAAACGGTGGTCCTGGGTTCGATCCCCGGGCTGGGTCGATTGAGATTTTCTTAATAGGTCCAGGTCTGGCTGGTTCCGGTACGATGTCGCATAAAAACCGAAAGAGGTGTGGATTTCATCCTCCTAACAAGTTAGCCCGATTTCATCTTAGATTGCATCATCACTTACCATCAGGTGAGATTGTAGTCAAGGGCTAACTTGTAAAGAATATATATATTAAATGTCTTTTTTCTGTCTGATAGCTACACTAAAGCTAGGTATATTGAATATTGGGCATTAAGAGGTCCTATTTGGCTTTAAGAAATGATTCATCGAATTCTTATAAATTGGAACCGGAAATATTATGATGAATATTGCCATTTATAATGATGAACTAGCTCGTCGACGAATTAAGTATTCTTTTGCCCGAAATTGATTAATTTATAAAAAATAATAAAAAAATCAACTACCCAACTAACAACTTTGACGGCCGCGTGACGCAGTAGACCCTGCTTTCTGCATCCACGGCAGTGGGTTCGATTCCCACAACTGGAAAATATTTGTATGATGAGTATGGGACTTTTCCAGTGTCTGTGTGTATTTATACAATATAAAAGTATTTATATGTAGTATATAAATGTATGTTAATATTATAATATCAACTATCTTAGTACCCAAAACACAAGCTACTCTGTATTCTTACTTTGGGACTAGATACTGATGTGTATTGTTTAAGTATATTTATAAAAAAAATAAACTACGGGCTGAGCAATTTTACTGATAATTATTTAACAATCCTACCCAAGACTCGAACCCTTAACCTCGTGATCTGAAGCTACATAAGCTAACCACTGGACCAACAAGGTTAAGACTAACATATTAAATTGTAATACAAATCCGTACTCAATTCCTAGTTACTGTTTAACTGGGTAATGAACCCGGAACGTTATGGAATGCTATACAATACGCCGCAGTGTGTAATAACATTAAATATAGCACACGATTTTCGCACTAAACAGGATACATTAAAATCTATAATTGCATAACGACGCTCGTTACATTGTATAAATTAGATCAAAAGTTTTGGGTTACCATTTACTTTGATCCGATTGTTTGAAGTCATGTAATAGCATTACACCGTCTCGATGGATCAGTGAGTAGCCTATATCCTATCATGAAGTCCTAAGTTCGATTCTTGGATTAGGCTAAGAAGTAAGCTTATCTTTGCGGAATCATTTATGATGGTGCTTTTGCTGTTTCTATGATTCACTAATTTTTTATCGTTCCGCCGCGTTGCAAGAACCCGCTCATGACTAAGGGCCCCGAAACTATTCAGGCATACTCCGACTTTGTGCCACTGAGTTTTAGCCTCAATTAATTTAATTTAACTAAAAGATGCACATTTTTGATGCTGACTGTACTTTATAAAGTTTTGAAGATGTTAATACAAGATGAACATTACATACTCTTAGCCAAGATTACTTAAATACGTTTTTCTATTTCACGGTAATACAGCCTTTATTGCAATGCCATAACGGTCTTTATTCCGTGAGCGGAAGTGGAGCCTTGACATCAAGGGTCGAGGACTTTTCGCTAACAGCAGAGAGGCCTCTTTGTAATTGACCTCGACTTTATAGTACCTACTTATTTGATGAAAGATTATGTGTAGTCAAACCTAAGTAAAGTAAGTCATAAATATACATTATAAGTAGCATTTAATAAACAACATTCCCTTTCTTTTCCAAATACCTAGGTAAAGGATAAAAATTGATACTTCACAAAAAAAAATTAATGATTTTATGTAATTAGCTCTTTTTATATATTTCTATAGTGTTTCGTATTATATAAAAATGCTTATATGCCTATTAGCATTTTTTAACGGACGTTTTGGTCATTACTTCGTCATTTATTAACCAATTTTGAAAATCATTTATTGGTTTGAAAAAGTATACTTACAGATTGGTCCCATTTAATTTTCACAAAAATCGGTTAAGTAATTTTGTGTTAAAATCGACATAAAATAAGTGAATGAATTTGCCAATACTGTGGCGTTTATAGTCATTATGCTAGGACGAATTATAGACAGAAAAAAAAATTAACAATACGACCGATCAATAGAAAGGACATAGGTACCTACGATGTTATTTTTCGCTTTTTAGAGTAATGCATCTATAAATTTGGTTTTTTTTTTAAAATCTATACTTATATTATAAAGCTGAAGAGTTTGTTTGTTTGTTTGATTGAACGCGCTAATCTCAGGAACTACTGGTCCGATTTGAAAAATTATTTCAGTGTTAGATAGTCCATTTATCGAGGAAGGCTATAGGATATATATTATCCCCGTATTCATACGGGAACGAAAACCACGCGGGTAAAACCGCGCGGCGTCAGCTAGTAATTTTATAAAAATAGCAAATACTTATTACATAAATAAACGAAAAGTTGTGGTTGATATCCTATAAAATTATTAATTTAAAAGGGTAACTGTAAAGAGTCGACAAGAGTCGACTCTTTTAAGCAAAACCTGTCCTGCTGCTGTCACAAATAGTCTAACTTGAAAAGTTCAAAAGTACAAAAGTATACAGAACATAGAAAACGCTAAAGCTAAAGCTTTAGTACAGGTCGTGCCGACTAACTTGACACTTCGAATGATGTGTGTATCTAGTTTCTTTGGTTGTGTTCGGTAGTTAGGTGTCAAGTTAATGCGCACGAGTTATATTTGTTATTATAAACGATCGATTGATATATCGAACTGTCGATCAAAAAATAGATCAATCGATTAAAAATAAACAAAATTAAAATACCAACAGTATTTATCGCATTGGCATAATTAATCTCAAGATACAATTGACTTTCAATCAACGTGTTAAGTTTAAATTAAAATTCTTCAAATCAGAAACAATTCCATTCCTTTCTATTTAAGGGCGCACTTAGAGACCTAATAGTTTCACACGATACCGCTATTTGAGCGATTAAAGCTGCACTCACATCAAAAGATGGAAGCGATAGCAGAGCTATAGCTACGGTTTATTTTCTGATTGTGTAAGTACGATAGTCTCCATAATGGGACCTGTAGTATTTATGTATTTATAGTGGTGTTTGTCTCAGGCCGGCTCTTTTACAGCCAGTTTCTTCATGTAAAGCTAAAGTAAAAGTAAAAGTAGTAAGTAGTAAAGAAGACTTTATTTTTCCGTGATTAAGACCGTCACTTTTGCGTTATGACGTTACTTTGACTGTTACTTACGATGAAGAAACTGGCCGTTAGTGTCAGGCCGGGGATAGGGGGCTCTCTCGGTGTCAGACCGGTCGTATGTGATGGTGGTGCGTTGATTAACCAAAGATAATCGACGAATACTACAGGATCTAAGCGTCACCGGGAGTTGGCCGAAGGCAGAAGCAGAAGAGATGGGCGGCTTTAAAGACAGACCTCGGGCTTCTCTGTTTTGGCCCGATTGTATCAGTACGGGCGCCCCCGAGATCATGAGTTTAAAAGGTCCACGTCTGAGTGACGTATATCTGAGACCTCGCCTTCGCCAGCGAAGACACTGTGCTACTTGTATTTGTTTGCTTGGGAAGCGATGTCGATCGTTATGTCGTCGTCAGGCTTGCAAAGGACGATTTTCGAGTATCTATATATATATATAAAAAAAATCGTCCTTTACAAAATATATATATAGCTAGGTGGGCAATTTCATTTTTATAATAGACATAATGTGTGTAAGCGAAAGTTTAATGCCGTAGTTTACAGAGAGGTCATGTGTTCGATTTTCAGCTCGGTTCAATTTGGTATCTTAAATTTTGTTCTTATATCAGTCAATATATTTATTTGCATTTAGATACATGCGAACTATTACAGGTGGTAATAATTATATTCATTCATTATGTAGACTTATTTGAGATGCAAATTACACAATTAGGTATTATTATTTAATTGAACAAATTAGCATTTAGATTATAATCAAAATTTACATTAACTCGTTAATATTTGTATTATGTAAACAATAAACCACCACATATATATTTAAGTAAAGTAATGCCAAAACGAATGCATACTGTTAAAAATATATTATTAGAACTCATATAGTGTCTAACTCCTAATAGTTAGATTACCTATCTAACTCTATCATAGCGTAAAGTCTTCTACGTTAATCTTAGCTTTATGTTCTTTAAAAATCCTACACTTTATTCAAAATGCATGGACATTTATTTCGCTTTCACGGTGGCAAATTTCTAATTCCTAGCCTATTCACTAATTTAGTATTTAATCAACAACCTATTAAAATAAACATCAAATCAACTGGGAAAAATCCATGAAGGGTTGTCAGAGGCACCGGATGACATTAGTTACATAGGTACAATCTCAATTTCGTATATGTCAACTAACGTACGTCAATGTTAGTGAATTAGCCTGCAGGTTTGCCACAGTAACAGTTACGATATATGCGGTAAATAAACCCATACTCGTATTACTTCCAAGTTAGCGATAAACCGCATTGACACTTATCGTCATCGTGCGAGTTTAAAGCTATAGCTTCAGGTCCTTTTTTTTATTTAATAGCCATAATAATTAAATATTTAATAAAAAAATAAACCTAACCTAATAAAAATTATAACTGGAGAAATGATGAAGTATGTTGAATTTGAAGATGAAATACGTTTCACTCGCTTCTATCCACAATATTATCGCTTTGTCGGTACAACATACCTAACATTCAATTTACGCGTAGGAAGTCGGTAATAGATTGATGGCAGGCACTTGACATGTGGACAGGTTCGTGCTTGACCGAATTGTGCGCCGGCTTCACTTTCCCATTGTCGACTGTTTACACAACATGAGTTGATAGCCCGCCTACTCACTTTGGAGTAGCATGGTCTAAATGAGTTGTATCCCGTTTTTGAGGCACTGTGAGAGAGAAAGAGTTACTTTAGACAAAAAAAATAAACCTTGGCTGAGTTTGTTGTGGTCTCTTCTCGGACCAAGGCGCATTTGGAAACGTCGTAACTTTAATTTTAAGTTTTCGACTATTATTACCACCATTAGATTTAATTAAATTATGAAATATCCTGATATTTCAAAAGTGCTTGTAAACTAAGCCTAATTGAAATAAAAGAATTAGTTTTATTAACAACCCATATTCGATTGACTTTTAAGAACGAGTCTCCTCTCAGAATGAGAAGGGTTAGGCTAATAGTCCACCACGTTGGCCCAATGCCGACTGGCAAACTTCATACACGTAAATAATTAAGTAAATTCATCTCTTGAGACACGTAATTTCTAAAACGCACATAACTTAAAAGTTGGAGATGCATGCCCGGAACTGGATTCGAACCTACGCCCTGCGAAACGAAGGTAGAGGACATATCCACTGGGCTATAACGGCTCTTACGTAACTAAATATATAGGCTACATCTTTTAGAGTTTTGTAATGACGTGTTGGTCCCCACTAGGTGGACCGACGACATCAAATAGGTAAAATGATTAAACGGCTGAAGATCAACGAACGAAACTAACGAAAGAGCAGAAGAAGAGTTTAGATCTCTATTTTTCCAGCAGTGGACGTCCACTGTCTGATGAGGAGTATGAAAATGAAGTACAGGATGTCTTAACGATACCGTTGGTATAGTAACTGCATCAAGTAAACTAATATGAAGACAATTATTTAAACATACTCGAAACTGGAATCAAGTTCGACTTCTACACTTTCTCTATATCGAAGTTATGAATGAAGCCGTTGAAACATTACTATTAATTCTCGCCTACATATCGAATCTTTTAAAAACTAGCTCTCCCCACTATCTATTCATTTAGCCTCAATAGCTCATCGGTAAGAGCGGTTGGACTCATCACCGAGGGGTGGTGGTTCGAGCCCCGCCTCGTTGGTCTTTTGTGGTACCCACTCCTAGCACAGTCTTTCCCGACTAACTGGAGGAGGGAATATTGGTCATGTTATAAAGTATATGGCAAATATTTAAAAATAATAATAATAATATGACCAAAAATATATAAGCTTAGAAATGGAATAAGATATGGATCATAATTATCATTATCATTCGATGTACGCCCACTTCTGGACATAGGCCTCTCGTATAGACTTCCAAACATCACGTCCACTGCTGGACATAGCCATCCAGCGGCTCCCTGCAACCCGCTTGATATCCTCGGTCCATAAAGTAGGGGGTCCACTGACTGCGTTTTACGAGCTCGCTATTCCAGCACCTTGGGGCCCCAACGTCCATCGACTCTTCGAACTATACTACCAATTGCCACTTCAACTTTGGGACTCGCTGAGCTATGTCGGTGACTTTGGTTCTGCGGGTCGAAGCATAGCTCGCTCCATCGCCTCTGTGACTCTGGCCTTCTTATAAGGCCCATAGTTAGTGACCAAGTCTCAAGTCTCAAGAATATGGATAAATGGAACGAAAGAAGAAATTTAGAACACAAAATAAGCTTTGCGGTACTTCTGAGGTCAATTTAAGGACTTTAATTTCGTCCATCTAACCAGTAGTGAAGTGAGGCATAGTTCTAAAGCATACATTGTCAGCTGTATGGTGAAATTGGTGTGTAAAGCCATTAGTTACGACACCTGCTATCGTGTAGGACACAAAAGCAGCTATTGCTTTATTGCGCGCGCCCGGTATTCGCAGAGAGCCCTCGACGCTGACTTGTGTGGGTGATAAAGGCGTGTAGGGAGACAATGTTTACGGCATTTTTATAATTTTATTTTTTGGAGTTTACTCCTTAAGAATCGATTTTTTATATATAAGGCGCCCGGTATGAGAAAAATCCGAGGGGTAAAACCAACTGAACTAACGAAAAAGTGTCACGTTTTTGGTGCGCACCTTTAGTGCGCAACTTTCTAATTTAGCTGTGAGTGTATAGAGACGTACATAGGGTATGCTGTATAGGCGACTATACCTATATACCATATGTTATTGAGCTTGTTTTAATTACAAAGAAATTTTATTTCATATCCTTATATTAATACTATAAGGATATGAAATTGCTCGATATTATATAAATATATTAATAATGGAGATTGTAGTCAAGGGCTAACTTGTAAAGAATAAAAAAAAAATCTGGAATATTTCAAAGAAAAAAAGATTTTTCAAATTTGGTTAAGAAATGACGAAGCAACGAAGTAACAAACAAAAAAAAAACATACGAGTCGAATTGAGAATCTCCTCCTTTTTTTTAAATCGGTCAAAAATTAACCAACTAACACGTCTATTCATACCACAATTATGCAGCTTATCTATACATCGTCTAATCTAAGTATGGGCAGAATAAACTTGCACGTCTTCTAAAATAGCAAACTAGATCCATGTTAGAATTATGTGCTCGCAAATTGCCACTTAGTTTAACTTGTTGATCTATGTCGCTATTTTTAGTTCTTTTCATCTTCAAAAATCTTTGGCAGTTGTTCGTTATAAGACGGTTCGAATTACATTATAAACTTCCTCAAATTGATATTCGATAGCAAATAATTTTATACAAAGCACAACCACACAAATGATAGTGAAGCTAACCGGATCGCGCAGTGTTGGTCAACCCCTAGGTGGAAAAATTAGATTAAGGGGGTAACAGGGACCCACTGGTTGCATCCAAAAGTGGTCTTCCATCGGTTCAAAATGACGATAATGATGATAACAGTGAACCATTAAGTAAAATAAATATATGATGATAATTATAATAATGAGAAATGTCCTGAATTAGTAGTAACCATGTCCACCCTACGCCAGGCTCCGCGTCATATGTAGACGATTCGACACTCCAGTCTGAATAGTCTGAAAGTGTATCGATTCGCGCACTAGTACAGTGGCCTGGATTCTCTCTTGAACGCGTGTAGCGAGTGCAATCTATGGGATATGAATTATAGAGAATTCGTGATGGTTTTTTAATTAATAATTTATGTAGAGTATAATTAATTATTATCAGCTTGCTTTATGGAAAAGATATATGACATTTACATGTTAGTCCTTGACTACAATCTCACCTGATGGTAAGTGATGATGCAATCTAAGATGGAAGCCGGCTAACTTGGAAGCGGATGAAAATCCATGCCACTTTTATTTTCTACACGACATCGTACTGGAAGGCGTTACGTCTTTTGCGGTGGGGTGCTAACTAGCCACGGCCGAAGCCTCCCACCAGCCAAATACAGCCAAATAAAGAAACCAATGGACCAATAAAAAAAACCTCAACCTCAACGGTTCGGTTCAAACGGTGAAGGAAAGACATCGTGAGGAAACCTGCCTGAGAATTTTCTTAATTCTCTACGTGTGTGAAGTCTGCCAGTACACATTGGGCCAGCGTGGTGGACCAAGGCCTAACCCCTCTCATTTTGAGAGGAGACTCGTGCTCAATAGTGAGCCCAATACGGATTGTTACTGACGATGATAGACTGATATGTAGTTTATTTTGGAAGCAAAACAATATCGCACTAAATATCGCGGTGTCAATTTCAAAAAGCTATTATATCCCGTCGACAATGAGGATATTGTGTTATGGACGAAAATCAATTAAGGTTGAATGGGAAAGAAAACACTTGAAGACAAAAGAAAGAGCATTCCAATTTTATTTATTTACTAGCCATTGTGCCAGCTTTGCTTGCGCAATATTCGGAGTCGAGATTCGTGTAATAATTAAGTCCGCCCACGACTTTGAAGGTCTAATTTTTACCATTTATAGACAAGTTGAGATTAAAATATTATGATGATTTATTTTTCAAGTCATTTTTGAAGAATTCTTTTTATGGCACACTCACATTCATAAAAACCTTGAAAAAACTAAGCATTGCAATACAAAAATTTGCTAAAATAGCAAAATATGATACAACTCTTATTACATCTTAGGTTATATTCTACATATTGTTTGGACGGTGTTTTTATTTTTATTGTTTACAAGATAGTTCTTGACTACAATATCACCTGATGGTAAGTGGCAATCTAAGATGGAAGCGGGTTAACTTGAACGGGAGAATGAAAATCCACACCCCTTTCGATTTCGACACGATATCGTACCGGAATGCTAAATCGCTAGACGGTAGGTTTTTTTTTTTTATTCTGTACAAGTTTTTTATTCTGTACAACTTAGTTAGCCCTTGACTACAATCTCACCTGATGGTAAGTGATGATGCAATCTAAGATGGAAGCGGGCTAACTTGTTAGGAGCAGACTGAAAATCCACATCCCTTTCAGTTTCTACTCGACATTAACGTTAAACGTAACGCTACGTCTTTGTCGGTAGGGTGGTAACTACCAATGGCTGAATCATCCTTCCAACTAAAACTGTATTTTGGATGATAAAAAGTGCTGACGATACATTAATGATGAACATTTTTTATGTAATTGAAGTTTAAACAATAGACATTAACATGAATGTGTTAAAATATCACAATGCGAATTATCACCATTATTCATAATTTAGAAAATTCTAGAATTACTTTAAGCGTTAGAGAGAGAGATGAAATAGCAAAATATGTAGACTACATTATGAACTTTCACGTTTAATATTATTTTGAACTTTCAAATATGAAATTCAGTTCTATTCTGCATAAACTGAATTGGCCATCCGAAAGCTTTATTAAATTTCAACAAAAATATGCGCGAACTGCCAAAACTGTGGACTATTCAACACTCTCCCGAAAGTGTAATATTAAAAATTCAGCCATTTTGACTAACACCTCGTCTCGAATTCCGTCCGCTCCAAAGTGTAACGTTATTCCGCCATTTTATAGACTTAGAGCTTGCAACAGCTAGATCTACTGCATTTCAGGCCTGATGGACAATTAGCCTTACCGCTCTTATTCTGAGAGGAGACTTGAGCAGCAGTGAGTCGAATATGGGTTGATAACGACGACTTCATTTCAGGAAGGTTGGAAGTTCCTACTACAGGTAAGTCATCGTCATTATCATTACAACCCATATTGGCTTACAGCTGAGATCGAATTTTTTTTCAGAACGAGAGGGGTTAGGCGAACAGTCAATTAGTCAATTATGGAGTTAGGAATGCGGCTTCGTGAGGACCCGTCTTTAGGAACCTTTTAAGTTCTCTTAAACCTTAGCACCACTCATTATTTCCAGCCATACAACTGGGAAGCTAGGTCCTCCCTATACTTATCCACTGGTCCCGGCCAATGGGAATCACTGGTCCCCGTAATCAATCGACCCATGAACGCCTGTGGGACATTCGTATGCCCGGTAGATTTAGCGCGGCAATACTTTTGTCGCTGTAAATTTTATTTAAACTGTGGCGTTCTCTACGTTGCTCTCTATTTGTGGAGTGTGTACAGCCCCTTTTTTCTATCGACAATAAAGAAACTTGTCACTTTTCATTTGTCAAAATTTGATTTTTGAAATGTCGGGTACTTGATTTTATGGTTAATTTAATGATCGAAGTTTAATGATTTTGTTAATGAATTTCTAAATTCTTATGGTTGTTTTCATGGTTTTTTATTCTAGAAAAAGTGTACTTTAATCTGGTGTATAGATATCGCAGTGTTGTCTAAGAAAAGTTTGATTGATTTTGAAAAAGTTTATAATTATAAGAAAAACAAAATAAAAGTCAAAGTTTAATATTTTTTATTAAAAGTAGATATTTTTTGGCTGTTTAAATACAACGATAAAGTTATTCTCTATATTCTCCCCTGCACGACAATTTTATTTTCGTATACGTGCGATACTTAAGTCGGCATCTGTCGAAAGCAACCCCAGTCCAAAATCCATAAGCATGGGTACGGTGACAGTCGCCTGTATGACGTTCATAAAATGTACATTATCGTGAATTGCGGCAAACTTTCAACAGTGAAACGAACTTTCACTCGCACCATCCTACATGAAATGAACTGTAGTTGACTTTTCGCAGCTTTCCATGTCAGTGAAGCATGTCCGGCAACCGCAGGCGCTCGGTCTACACCATCTGTTCATAATTTAAGCTGAAATATTCTAGATAACGTGGGTGTCTTTCGACAACTTTCCCCCTGGCGTCGATTGACAAGTCAGTATGATAATAACTAAGTTCTGAAACATAACTGCTGCCGTTTGATCTGTCTTGTACGCGGGAGGCTCTAGCTAGAAGGTCTTGGATTCGATTTCCAGCCTAAGCTGATGATGAGATCATCATCATCAATCGTTGTAACAAACAAGCTTCTTATAAATTTCCAAACATTATAATTCAAACTTCATTTATTTCAATTAGGCTTAGTTGCTTGTAGCACTTTTGAAAGGTCATGATTATGTCATAATTTAATTTATCTAATGATGGTAATAATAGTCGAAAACTTAAAATTAAAGTTACGAGGGTTCCAAACGCACCTATATTATCATGAGCTAACTACATCCAGCAACCTGTTTGAAGGCATCACTCCACCAGGTTTGATGTCTTCAAACGAGAGGTCGAACAACATTGCGTTTTCTGAATGTCCATCACTTACCATCAAGTGATACCAAAGCAACCGATAAGTTACAAAAAACAAGGAAGCTGAGGCACTTTTAAATATAATATACTAGCGTATTTTGCGTTCCCATAGCGTAGCATAAGTGACTTGCTAATAATGTAGGTTTCCATTGATGAAAGAAATAGTCTTAATCACTTTAGTAGTTTAGGCGTGAAACGTGACAAACTGTCTCAAATTTGCATTTACTTATTATATTATTTATGTTGTTACTCGCTAATAATGTAGCTTTTCATCGCTGAAATTTTTTTATTCGATTTAGTAGTTTAAACGTAAAAACGTAACAAAATAATGATCACAAATTCGCATTTATAATATTAATATACGAGTACGGAATCAGCAAGTAATAGGTAACTAAAAAAATAGGAAACACATTTAGTGTAGTCCACATGAGGTGAAATATGACCCTCTTACGCGATTGGTTCGCATCGATACACCGCGGTGCTATTTGCTAATGTAGAGGAGAGTGGGGCGAGATGCATCACTTGTTTTATTTATTATTTACTATCTATATCAAATGTTCGTAAAGTGTAACTGAATGGAAATATACTTTTTTCTTTCAGTATTTTTTTTACCTACTCTTGACAACCTAACAAAATTTCATGTAAATTTTGCTCAGGTAAATGAGCTCTTAAAAGTATAACTAACAAACATGAGTACTGTTTACCAACAAAAAAATGAAGGTCGAAAACGCATTTCATTTTATAACTTATTTTTGGTTTGTTAGTAAAATTATATATATAATATATTAACCATATCTATCTATCTAATCGAACATATTTTCATTAATATAAGAACTAGTTAATTATAATTAATATTAGGTGTGAAATGACTAGTGATTTATACCCTCATTATTAATTTGTTTTTTTGATAAACAGTACTGTTCAAGGAAGGCTCTAGAATAGTTCATTTTCAGGTTTGCTATTAGTATGACTAGATTGGTCATCCTGAATTGGTTTATAAATTTTTGATTTTACAAATTAATGAATGATAATTGGTACGATGTTATTTTTCACTTTTTAATGTTATACATTTTCTTGTTATAAATTTTCGTGATTTACGAATTCGCTTTAGCTATTTTTTCAATGAATTTATCAAACACTAGCGGATGCTCGCGACTACGTCCACGTGAAATTCAGTTTTTTACAAATCCCACGGGAACCATCTTTTTCGAGATAAAAAGTAGCTGATATGTTACTCCATGACCTCCTCTGTCTTCCAGTAAAAATCTCGTTAAAATCTGTTCAGCCATTTCAGTGATTAGCCCGGACAAACAGACAGACAAAATTTAAAAAAGCTTGATTACGTGTGGGTATCGTGCAAATAACTATAAGCATTTGTAAAATGTTATTTTGAAATCACAGACAAGACACTTCAAATTCATTTATATGTATTGATATACTAACTTTAATATTTTCATTTCGAACAACACGAAATTAAAAAAGCAGCAAAAGCTACTACGAATAAAACTGCATTAATTGACCTCCAGTGGGCGCTTAATAAAGAAAAGTATAGGAAAATACTTTAAGTTCGCTTTCAAACAATTTTCCGATATCCAACCGCGGTGAAACTAACTTCGCAACTTTAACCACAACATTTATCGGCTAACTACATTAAAAGTTTTGTTTAAGTTAAACGTGAATATAATTAAAATTAATTATAAATGTATAACCGGTAAATGAACCTCTTTTGCGTACAGAATTATTTAGTTTATTAGAATTTTAAGGTGAAGTTTGGAGTGCTTATTGATGTGTATTGTAACCCCGGAAACGGGTAACATGGGTCAAATGAGAATGGCGAGATTGCATGTATTTTGGGACTAGCTGATAAAAGTAGCGTACATAATGGAAACCCATTAATGGTTGTTAATCGAGATTAAACTAAGAAAAAAGCAAATGGTAACCAATCTTGAAAAGCAGGGAGAAAAGAGATATACCATAAAATTAGAAGGTATCTATGCAAAAGAATAAATGTGAATTTTATACTAAAAACACCGCCGCCGATATACAACTGCGTGATTGCTTTGTAAATACGACAAGGCGTTTCGGTCTCAGGCAACAAGTAGAACAATTTTACCATGTTAAGTATAGAAGTAATCTTGATTCCCGTTCTGTAAAATTTCAATATTTTTTTTACAAGCACCTTATAAAATAACAGTTTTAATTAATACAAATATAAGAGTGTACGACACTTCTGAGTGTGACTCCCACTTTCGCCATCCTCATTTTGTGTTTGTCTACACTAAAAGGACCCTTAACACTTTCGCTGCAGCACTGATTTTTCTGTACTTTCCTCTGGTGTGGTACGAGGTCAATCGACCTCGTAACTCTTAAACACGCTAGACGTACAAGGTCAATTGACCTGGTAGCGCAGCGAACGTGTTAAAGGACCTGACTTAGATCGATATATCTAAGTATAATAGCTTGTATAATTAGAAAAGAAAAGGGAACATTGACCATGTTCAATTTGTCATGACACGGAGCTAAGATGAAATGAATATACAATATTTATTTAACATCATTATTATCAACCTAAAAAATCATTATTCGGCTCACTGCTGAGCACGAGTCTCCTCTAAGAATGAGAGGGGTTAGGCCAATAGTCCACCACGCTGGCCCAATGCGGATGCGGCCCATTCTGAGAGGAGACTCGTGCTCAACAGTGGGTTCTTATTGATGATTAATCTTACCCAAAGTTAAGATACAGGACCAGTACCCATACAAGCTAACCACTGAACCATAGAGGTATCCACCACGTGTAGGCGAGTATACAATAAAAACAAAGGGTTTTCATAAAGGCGAACAGGATTGAGCGCGAGTACTTCCGGGATACGGATGCTATAATGACGGTTCCGCACCTCTGCGATAGCGGATATTGAGTCCTACATACATTTGCATTGCCCTATTTTGTTTCGCTCAAACCTCAATAGCTCAGTGGTAAAGAGCACCCGCTGGACTATCGTCGTCGTATACAGTCTTTTCCGACTAATTGGAGGGGAAAGGGACTATTGGTCATAAAAAAATTTGAGCATACATTAAAATAGTAAAACGGCTAACATCACTTGATTATTCCTGGAGTATACCCAAACAGTTTATATCTGGTAAGTATATAGTCAGTGAAAATCATAATTTTTAAATAATTAAAAAAAAAATAAAAAAACCCGACTGCCTAACCTGCTTGCACCTTGTCTTCCGGCTTGATTATTTAAACAACATTTTTCTAATTGTAGGTTTTTGATTAAGGCCATGATATATCATTTTGAAATCTTGATGAGCCCTTAAATTTGATACCCTTATTGTAATATTCGAAAAAAAAAATTCACCTCGAGTCTATAGCGTCTCACAGTCGTCGTGTTGATTTTAACTTCACCTTTCCAAGAACACTTGGGTTATTAACACAAATCAAAGCGTTTTAGAAGATATGAGGTAATACAAAATATTACTTACATACATACATAAATCTATACTAATATTATAAAGCTGAAGAGTTTCTTTGTTTGTTTGTTTGAACGCGCTAATCTCAGGAATTGCTGGTCCGATTACAAAAATTCTTTCAGTGTTAGATAGTCCATTTATTGAGGAAGGCTATAGGTTATATATTATCCCCGTATTCCGTCGGGAACGGGAACCACGCGGGTGAAACCGCGCGGCGTCAGCTAGTACAAGATACGCGCGAAAAACATAACCCTTCCTTCAGTCGGGTAAAAAAGAAAGGATTTAACCCATTTAGACCTGAAACTATTTTTTTGTAAAATAAGTGTTTTTGTCTAATTTAATGACATCATATAATGTCATAGAACATAGAAAACATAATAAAAAAAAAATTACAATTACATAGGGAGCCCGGAAAGGGCCGTATTCTATGTGATACGGTAGGCCTAAACGTATGCATAAATTCAAAATCGGTCCACAAATGACGGAATTATCGCTGGACATACATAAAAAAAAAAACATACATACAGCCGAACGTAGAACCTCCTCCTTTTTGGAAGTCGGTTAACAAATTGGTTTCAAGGATACTTCATAATAATTTATAACATTTGGTGTATCCTATGTGATACGGGTTAAAGACAAATCTCGAAGATCTCTTGGGCCGTCGCTACACAAGCTGACACGTCAAGTCTCACGAGATGTGTGGGGAATGGTGTATATACAATAAACACAGGGGTTTTCATAATACGGAAGCTGTAATGACGGTTCCGCACAGCGATTGCGGATATTGAGTCCTACATACATTTGCACTGCTCTATTTTGTTTCACTTGTCTACTGTAATGAGGACAAATATCTGGGAACGGTGGTTTTAGGGTTCTGTATCTTAAAATAAAAAAAAAAAACGGAAATCTTATATAATCCCTTTGTTGTCCATATGTCTATCGTTTATGAACCTTTATCTGAGGAACGCTTGCCGGTATCGATAAATTCTTATACTACTAAGGTTTAGGTGCGGTTGTAAAAAAATTAAACTTCAAAGTAAATATACGGCCATAATTTACTTCCCGTTGACCTAGAACCATGAATTTTGGGAAGTACTCGTAACATCGGAAGTACAAGAAAAATATCACAAAACTATACATTTGTAATTAAATCTTAAACTACAGGGGGTCTAAAATTCGGGAAAAAATCGACAAAAACTGCACAATTCAATTCATGAACTTATAAAAAATGACAAACTAAAGACTTACATTTGTAATTAAATGTTAAAACTCTCCAAAAACTGCGCAATTCCATTCCTGAATTATTTTACTACGCACGGAACCGTCGGTGGGCGAGTCCGACTCACACTTGTCCGGGGTTTTTAAAGACTCCTACTCGAAATATTTGTAGATTAGTTTAATTAATATTCTTTTTTCCTTACGAGAAAATTTCGATATTAATTTTACCTCATGATAACTGTTCCTACTCCGTCATTAGAATAAATTATGAATTTTATTCCTTTAATCGTATCTCTCTCCCTAATGGAAAAGCAAGTGTATATTTTAGAAACACTATTTTACATCCAAAGCATGTTCACAGCGCTTTAAAAAAATAAACAATATTTTCAGTTACAGAACACCTTTGCAAACAAAGCCTCTAACAGCGCTTTATTATGTAGTCTCGGGCCATCAAGCCTGCACCGAAGGGAACTATAAAACACGAACAAATTATGATATTTAATCTACAACCTTCACCAAAACAGTTTCAACTTTATTTCCACCACCATAAAGCACAATTTCGTTTCAATTCAATCTAATAACTGTAACATTGTTTGCAAGCGAATTTAAGCTTTATTTCTGGGAGATAAGTCTTAGTTTTGTATGAATTATATTACTTAAAAATACATGACTGTTTAACAAAGATGAAGAATTGATACTAATGGTTCTCGCTTGATTTTACTTGACTACGATGCTGTGAAGTGAGAAATTCCTTCATCGCAGCTCGAGTAATGAACGAGCGTAATACTTTTTTATTCGAGCTTGACAAATAGGTTCATTTTCATTTGGTAAGTGATGGTTACAAAAAAGTATTATAGAGACACGACAAATACAATTTATTTTTATTGCAGCGTTCCTTGGTGGTCTATAAATCAGAATTAATAATAATAAACTTGAGCATCGTTTTGAAACTAATTTTAAGTGTGAGGATAATAAATATTAGATGTTTTTAATTTAACAACGTGAAATGCACCAGGTATGGGTGCATATGGGTAAATAAATTACGTGAGCTGGAATCTTTGTAATATTTTTTAAATTAACAATTTTGTTTTAATATTTTGTACATATTTATGCAAATTTTATTATTTTATCTTTGATAAATCTTGAAAATAAACTCAGCAATTTTTGAATTAAGTACTTTTTATAATTTTTCAATACATTTTTCGTCTTATGACGTGACAACGTCTTATAATTCGATGGAGCGATAGGCGATAAAAGATGACGTCACGCGAAATAAAGTATATTCATGTATATGAAGATTATTAAACAGTATTTTAGAAAAACTTATGACGTTGTCACGTTCAACTATCGTCAGTAAACTGACTTTACAGACAACCGATTTTTTATAATATTAAATTAACGTAATTTTACATTATTTTACTTCATTGACATATTAAATATAGGATTGGTTTATCAAATTTTAATCGAGCTTTATGAAATACATAGAATAATTGGTTAAATCAAATTTCAATCGAAATGCATTATGTACAAATAGTAGGGGCAATAAAACGCATAGCGCGGAAACCGCGTCATGTGTTAGTACTAACTCGGTACCCATTAACACCGACAGATGGCGTTCATACCTGCACTTCGCAACAATTAATTGTATTGGAAACTCAGCTTAATACTCCAAACAATAAGGTGCTATTTAGAACGACATTAATAGTTTGAAGTGTTTATGGAAATTTGGACTTTATTAATGTATAATAGAGTTGACAATTGGATGGGTGTAAAGTTAGTGGGTAGTACTGAATTCAATAAGACCCTTTTGAACCGGTTACGGCCTGTGGTTGCGGTTTCGGTAGCTCAGGATGTGTGTATCGCGAGCCGTGGTTATGGTTTTATGGGTCGATTATCATTATGAAGTTGTTTTGACTGCATAATTAAAAAAAAAAAACAAATGCAACAATAATTATAAGATACTGAAGAAGCTTTTAACCTATGACAAAATAGTGGCATCGCATATTTTAGCAATTCCTTCGACGAAAAGCGTTGTTACAAAAAGCTTTAGTACTATTAGAACTTAGAAGTATACTTGGAATTTTCATTATCAGCCTATTTTAATGGACTATAGAGCCAGGCCCTCAATCTTTATACAAGAGGGAATATGGAGCTTAGAACCAGCACGGTGCTTTAATGCGGCTTGGAGGGTGATAACGTTAATTTCCTCAACGACCACTATCATGTGGTAATGACCGGGACCGACAGCTTAACGTGCTCTCCGAGGCACGGGAGTGTGAGACTAGCTTTCCAACTCGATTCGATATTCGATTCCCAGGATTCGAACCCAGGACCTCGTGATCCGAAACTACAAATAGGCTAACCCACAGAACTAAAGAGGCATTTAACTTTATATTAGTAAAGACTAACTACCAGAAGTACCAGGCTATCATAAATCATTAAGAACTTCAGCATTAACTAAACAACTATGTGATTCTCCAATAGACTTAAATTAATGGAGTACAAATTATGCCAGGAGTGATATCGTATATGCAAGGGACTTGTTTATCTCGTACTTTGTGCACATGTTCGAGGTCAACTATTCCGGGCTGAGAAGAAAAAACTGGAAAGTATAATATTACTAGCGGATGCCCGCGACTTCGTCCGCGTGAAACTCGATGTAAACTTTCAACTACCGCTACCCTACCCCTACCCTACCCCTACCCTACCCTACCCCTACCCTACCCCTACCCTACCCCTACCCCTACCCTACCCCTACCCTACCCCTACCCTACCCCTACCCTACCCCTACCCCTACCCCTACCCCTACCCTACCCCTACCCTACCCCTACCCTACCCCTACCCTACCCCTACCCCTACCCTACCCCTACCCTACACCTACCCTACCCCTACCCTACCCCTACCCTACCCCTACCCTACCTCTACCCTACTCCTACCATACCCTACCCCAACCCTACCCCTACCCTACCCTACCCCTACCCTACCCCTACCCTACCCCTACCCTACCCTACCCCTACCCTACCCTACCCCTACCCTACCCTACCCCTACCCTACCACTACCCTACCCCACCCCTACCCCGTTTTCTAATTATTATTAATATGAACTTTATACAATAACAATAAAGCTCAAATTGACTACGTTTTAGTTACAAATCATTTGTATGGGAAAAAGAAAAGGGCTATTTTAGGGTTTTTGCCAAAAAATTAAAGTTTATAATTAACAAATAAAAAATAGGGGTTGATCGTAGAGGGGTGAAAAATTGAAAGTATTATGAGATTTTTTATTGTAAGTCATCAAAAAATAAAAAAAAATTTTACCAAAAAAAAATTATAGTTTTTAATTAACAAATAAAATATAAGGGTTGATCGTAGAGGGGTGAAAATTTAGGGTTGTATGTATTTTTGTATGCTGTGTCATAAAAAAATAAAAACAAAAAATTTTGCCTAAAAAATAAAAAAAAAAAGTTAGGGGTGGACTACCCTTAACATTTAGGGGGATGAAAAATAGATGTTGGCCGATTCTCCACCCTGGCCGACAATCACGCTAAGGATCACAAAAATCGGTCGAGCCGTTTCGGAGGAGTTCAAGTTCGAACACCGCGACACGAGAATTTTATGCATTAGACAGTCCGAACCAGATTCGAACCCAGGACATTGTGATGTGCAACACATGGGCTAACCAATAAAACAACGAGGCAGTTAGAAGTATTAATTACCAAAAGTACCAGGCTATCATAAATCATTAACAGTATAAACTAAACATTGTACCTATGTATTCCTTCAACAGATAAATGAATGGAATACTAATTTATGCCAGGAGTCGTATCGTTCATAAACTCTCCAGGGACATGTTTATCTCGCATTGGACACATGTTCCAATTCCGGGCTGAGAAGAAAAAACTAGAAAGCATATTATAGTCCGACCCAAATTCGAATCCATGACCTCTGCCGTGACCTTGTGATGCGTAACCACATAGACTACACTAAAACTACGAGGAATTTAGAAGGATTAATAACCAAAAGTACCAGGCTATCATAAATCATTACAAGTATAATGTACCTATGTATTCCTTCAAGAGACAAATGAATGGAATACAAATTATGCCAGGAGTCATATCGTTCATAAACTCTCCAGGGACATGTTTATCTCGCACTGGTTACACGTTCGAGCTAGTTCCCCCCCTCCCCCTCAGAGGTAGATGGAGGAACATGTTCAACCGACTAATTTGTATGCAACTCCAATTATACAAGTATTTCTTGAATAATTGAAGTTCTTGTACCAACATCAGTTTCTCTAACTAATAGTTTATAGGGAATGTTTTTATTACGCAAAACGCTAAAAGGGTCTCTTAAAATTTCCAATTTTGGGAGTATAAATATGGTATTTTGTTTTTTACGAATTAGGCTTACCATGACTACACTTGATGGTAAGTGTCAATGTCATGTATGGTAAAATTCGCTCATAATGTTTTTAATTCAACTTTGGTTATTAGTAGTCGTCGTCATCAACCCATATTCGGCTCACTGCTGAGCTCGAGTCTCCTCTCAGAATGAGAGGGGTTAGGCCAATAGTCCACCACGCTGGCCCAATGCGGATTGGCAGACTTCACACACGCAGAGAATTAAGGTAATTCTCTGGTATGCAGGTTTCCTCACGATGTTTTCCTTCACCGATTGAGAAACGTGATATTTAATTTCCTTAAATGCACACAACTGAAAAGTTGGAGGTGCATGCTCCAGACCAGATTCGAACCCACACCCTCCGGAATCGGAGGCAGAGGTCATATCCACTGGGCTATCACGGCTCTACTAGTAGTGGCTATTTAATATTCTATCGGCAGTTGAGTGCAATTTATAGATGCAAAAATGCACTGTTTACCTTCAAGACTCGAACCCGTATTGAAGAAAGAATTTTCCATTTTGCACAATTCGCCTACCTTAGTTAAAAGGTTTGTGCACACCACTGACGTTTACAAAGTATTTGTAAAATTGTTTACTATACGGCTTTACGTTCTTGTACGATGCTGCTAATAAATCAAGACGTGGTAAACCAACTGTAAGTCTAACTGAAATAAATCTTTGAATGATCAAAAAGTAAAGTTAGGAATTAGTTATATTTAAAAACATAAAAATAATTATGAATTTGTTACCCTTTTGAGTCATATTCATGTTAGGAACATGAATATGACTCAAAAGCTGTATATGATATTTGCTCGCCGCCATGATGAATTAATTACCTGAAACAAGGAGACATTCTCAATTTAATTAGGTAGATTAATATACAGGATGTGTAATTATATAATTATAACATAATATATTATGTATTAATTACATTGAGTAGGTAATTAATATTAAGCCGAGGCTTTTCTCAAGAGAGATGTAGAGCTAGGAGTGATCACGCTGCTCGAATAAGGAGTTAATTAATTTTTGACACTGACGTCTCTAAGTGGATTGACGTGCTTAGCTAAGCACGATATTTTTTTTATCTACCAATACACCATCGATCTCCTATTAAAAAGTGGATACACAATCAGCGACCAATAAACTTCCCCAGTCAATGAGTGCCAAACACAACTTCTTGGCACTCAATTCAAGGCGCATTTGCAAATTCAACCTTAAACTCAATTGAAATCATAAGAGGTCAATGACCTACACCTATTAAAACTTTTCAAAGAAAATCTTTTTGTCTAACTCAAACCTTTTAACACTAAATATCTGAGATATTGTAAAAAGATATATAAACAATGGCACTTTAAAACCTTAGGTTTTTGACGGCCTCCGTAGCGCAGTGGTAAGCGCGGTGTATTTACAAAACGGAGGTCCTGGGTTCGATTCCCGGCTTGGCCGATTGAGATTTTCTTAATTGGTCCAGGTCTGGCTGTGGCTTGGCTGTGGCTAGTTACCACCCTATAGGCAAAGACCGCTAAGCGATTCAGCGTTCCGGTACGATGCCGTGTAGAAACTGAAAGGAGTGTGGATTTTCATCCTCCTCGTAACAAGTTAGCCCGCTTCCATCTTAGACTACATCATCTCTTACCACCAGGTGAGATTGTAATCAATGGCAACTTGTAAAGAATAAAAAAAAAGGTTCATACGCGAATAAAACCGCGGGTATCCGCTGTTTACAGAGCAAAGAGTACCCATAGACAAGAGCAAAGCTTTTAACTTTGATGACGGTGCAAAATTGCATTCGTAAGCCTTTCTGATGTGGCGTGACTTTAGATCGTAGTGATGGTGTGATACTTAACAGTTATAGAACAGAAACCTACTTAACTCGTAAGTACATACAAAATAATTTCATATTTCAAATAGGGTTATATACAGGATGTCCCGTAATTAATGGAAAAAAACGCATATGGTAGATACAACATCTGATTAACTAAAACTAATTTGAATGCAAAGCTTTTTTTACAAAAAAAATAAAACATTGTTTATAAATATAGTAGGTATATATTAGTACATTGGTAATTTATTCCGTAATGTTTGTCAAAAATCAGATCTTTAAAAACTTCATTACAGTAGCTAGGTACATCATTGAAAAAAACTGATTCAAGATTAAAGAATTTGAAAAATCCAAAAAAAACAACATAAATTGGTCACCCTAAGGATTTTTTCAGACTATTCAAATTAGTTTTAGATAATGAATTAGAAGGTGGTGTATTTACTCATTTGCATTTTATCCATTAATTAAAGGACAACCTGTATATAAATCTTTTTTAATCGGAAAAATAGAAGATTGAGGGTCTAGGTCCTTGATACTTACTTTCTTCCAAAGCCACTACGATCCATATACATTATACGTACTCCATAACTATGGTATGAGCGTGGGTTACATACTTTCAGCGTACATTAAATGAGGCATGTCTGACTATCGCACCCTCATTCCATTTCCATTTGGCTTTGGTTGTAATATTAAGATGTGCAGACAGACGTTTCATGGGGTCAAACTAAAGGAGTGATATCGAAGCAGAAACATGTTTGCAAATTACTAGCAGACGTCCCACGGTTTCACCCGCGTAGTACCCTCTACCTTTGGGATATGGAAATAAAATATTTCTTATGTTACTCGCTAATAATCTAGATTTCGATTGGTGAAAGAATTTTCAAAATCGGTGTAGTGGTTTAGGCGTGAAAGCGTATGAAACAAACTCACATTCACATTTATAATAATAAATATTACCTACCTATGTTACTCGCTGAAAATGTAACATTTCATTGGCGAAAGATTTTTCAAAACCAGGTCAATAGTTAAGGCATGAAAGCGTAGCAAACAAACGACCTCACATTCGCATTAATAATATTGGTTAGTATGATGACAGATGTTTAAGAATGGTTGCTAAAAAATAACCCAAAACCTAAATAAATCTAGCATTTCGGAAACGTCACATCCCAAGTCCTAGCCATAAATTCCAAAGACCCCAGCTGTCTGCTACAGGGTGTATTAATATTCCGCATAAGAGGATAAATAACTGTCAAACTGTATTAAATTTCAGAATATAATCTTTGGTAGTAGGCATTTCCTCCCGCTGTTATGAACAATGGTGATATTATGTAGAACGGGCGACTTCAATATACAGCGTGCTTCATTTGCGATGGAATAATTAGAAATTAGAAGTCAGCTCTGTTCGTACACAATACATTTTCACAGGTGGTTTTCTTCGATTTCCTTTTAGTAAAAGCTGTTTCGTTTCGTAAGAACCCTCTGCAAAGTATCGAGATTAACTTTTGGTGTCATCTTTGCAATTTTTACGTTTTTTTCTGTAAAAACCTCCCTTATGTCGTATAGAAAATGAATTAATTACGTATCTAAATAAATGTGTTCAAAACATTTACTAAGTCGAGGCAATTAACAAATTCTCTGAATGATAAAAATGCTTTCTTTATACAGCAAGTGAGAGCCGTGATAGCCCAGTGGATATGACCTCTGCCTATTCCGGTGGGTTTTGGTTCGAATCCGGTCCGGGGCATGCACCTCCAACTTTTCAGTTGTGTGCATTTTAAGAAATTGAATATCACGTGTCTCAAACGGTGAAGGAAAAACATCGTGAGGAAACCTGCATACCAGAGAATTTTCTTAATTCTCTGTGTTTGTGAAGTTTACCTATCCGCATTGGGCCAGCGTGGTGGACTATTGGCTTAACCCCTCTCATTCTGAGAGGAGACTCGAGCTCAACAATGAGTCGAATATGGGTTAATAAATATGATGATGATATAGCAAGCATATATTAAAAGAAACTGTTATGATTTTAACTATTGTAAGTAAATTATTACATGTAAATTAAATAAATGAATTTTGATTTAAAATAACACCGCAAAGTAAAACCTTAGGAACAATATTTTCAACGAAGGAACGTTGCATAGCCTAAACAGAGGAACAAAATATCAAGTAATAGTAATAACTCGACGTCTGTCGAACTGACATGCCCCTGCCCGTCTGTAGCAGGCTTAATAATGTAAGAGACAGGGCACCTACTACCTACGTAATCAGAGTGACGTGGCGACAGCTTGAAATTATTGCCACGTCGAAAGCCTGGAGTAGTGTACACAGATTGAATTGAAGAATAAAAGGCAGATAGAGCGCACGGAACACGGCAGTGATGCAGCCATTCCAAATACAAATTCAAAAACTAATACATTCTCGAGTCAGTACGACACAAAATGTCGCGAGTCAGTACGACACAAAGTGTCGCATAAGTAATTTTCAATATTATTCAAAAAAAAAATGGTGTCTTATGTTATTAAATACTAGTAGACGCCTCCGCAGTTTCACCCGCGTGGTTCCCGTTCCCGTAGAAATACGGAGATAAAACATAATCTTTAGCAGTTCTCGATAAATGGGCTATCTAACACTGAAATAATTTTTCAAATCGGACCAGTAGTTCCTGAGATAAGCGCGTTCAATCAAACAAACAAACAAACTCTTCAGCTTAATAATATTAGTATAGATTTCAAAAACTGTTTAAAAAACTAAAAAAATAAGATGGAGTATTATTTCATAGGTACTTATTGCTTATTAGTCTATTATGATATTCATTTACGTAATGTTGTAAGTGTTAAATCTTGAAATACAAATTATGAAAGAAAAACTTTCTATATGCGGATGTCAAAGAGACGCGTGACGTTTGTTTTTATGGATTTCACCGGCTTCACCGCGCTACTTGTAAAGACTCATTCTGTATCATTCTTTATTCTGTGGTAGTATAGTATGGCGGAAATATTACACATAGAGCTTTAGACAGAGATATTTTGAGACTACTATAAGGTCAGGCCTCCTTCCTTATAGGAAAGGATGTATGGAGCTTAGACCCAACAAACTGTTCTAATGCAGCTTGGCAGGATTACGATGATAATGTCAAATTAATTAAAGACCACACTACAACATGATGATAATAATATAAAAGTTTTTGTGTCTTGTTTGCGTTAACTTTAATTGTATTCTGTGTAAGTTCGGGTTATTTTAAATTACTTAACGGAATTTCATATGGTTTTTACCAATAGAATGATGTTGAAAAGAATAATTTATAAGACTTTAAAACTGTTTACAATAATTTAGCCGTGCGAATCCGAAGGCATAGTTACTAGCGTGAAATAAAAGTATTTTTTTATTATTCTTTACAAGTTAGCCCTTGACTACAATATCACCTGATGGTAAGTGATGATGCAATCCAAGATGGAAGCGGGCTAACTTGTTAGGAGGAGGATGAAAATCCACAACCCTTTCGGTTTCTACACGACATCTTACCGGAACGTTAAATCACTTGGCGGTTCGTCTTTTTCGGTAGGGTGGTAACTAGCCACGGCCGAAGCCTCCCATCAGCCAGACCTGGACCAATTAAAAAAAACTCAATCGGCCCAGCTGGAGATCAAACCCGGGACCTCCGTCTTGTAAATCCACTGCGCATACCACTGCGCCACAGAGGCAGTCAAAATATCTTATATCATTTTAGATACTTAAACACATAAAAATTTCAGATCTAGAAAAGATGTAAAATTGTAGCTGATTTTAATTTTTACAAATATGTATACATTTTAATTTTAATTAACACAGCTTAAAATAAATCATAAACATATTTATCCACGGTAATTTATCTTAATAAATTCAAACGTCAAAGCGTCCGGGAATTGTAAACAATACCCGAGCAATGTAAACAAACACTTGTCAACTCGGAATGATTGATCGTCAAACGGTGTGAAACATTTCTATTGTGTACTATTATTTTTTTATAGATAGTGGATGTAGAATTTCGATGGAATAAACAAATGAAAAACAGCCGGTCAATTCACTAAGTTTGGTAGCTAACATAAGCTACCTAATAACAAGTTTTTGTTATCGCCGCGTTGCAACGACTTGCGGTACGGGCGGCTTCAGTGTGCTCGTGGCGTTCGAGCCGTCCACATCTCTTGTTGTGTAATTCTTTATGGGTTACTTGGGATAGGCGGGGAGAGTGACTTGAGTTGAAAAGGGGAGTGTTATTCGACTGTCAAAGGATCTTTTAATTAAATTAATTAATTAAATTAATTAAACACATCGTTCACAAGTGCGTGACTTCACTCAAGATCATTCTCCGCCATTCTAGGGTCTAATTTTGGTTGCAATTTAATTTGTTCATTAAGTTGTCCTGACAAATGTTGTAAATCATAACCTTTGTTTAACATTAGTTTTCTTATTTTTGTAATCACTTTTGCGCCTGCTAAATTTTTTTTTCAATTAACATCATAATCCTTCACTACTATCTCAGCTGATGGTAAGTGATGATGCAAACTAAGATAGAAGCGAACTAACTTGTTAGGAGTAGGATGAAAATCCACATCTTTCAGTTTCTACACGACATCGTATCGGAACGCTAAATCGTCAAGCGATTTATATTGAAAAATTTTCAAACAGTGCTCATTCATTGTTGTTCTTATAAAAACGGCTTAAATTAATACGACACAGGCTTAGCACCGTCTCTGAACTGATCAGCAGGTAGAACATAATAATATTATGATGTTATTTTTCAATTTTTAATTTAGTGGGTGCGTCTTTAGGGTTTGAAGTCAGTTGTATTTTTTTTATTAAAATTTTATTATTTTTTTACATAGAAACTCAATTTCGTATATCTCAACTTGCATACGCAAAGATAGTGAATAAGCCTGCCGAAGTACTCATATGGCAGTAGCCATTAGAAGAACAGAACAAAGACTTCTCATTATCCCGAAAAAAATCATGGTTCCTGCAAGATTAGCAAAACAAAGAATTTCACGCAAACGGAGTCGCGAACGTCCACTTCGTTTGATAATTTGATATCCATATTAAAACTTCATCATCATTATCAACCCATATTCGGCTCACTGCTGAGCTCGAGTCTCCTCTCAGAATGCGAGGGGATAGGCCAATAGTCCACCACGCTGGCCCAATGCGGATTGGCAGACTTCACATACGCAGAGAATTAAGAACATTCTCTGGTATGCAGGTTTCCTTCACCGTTTGATACACGTGATATTTAATTTATGAAAATGCACACAACTGTTAACTTGGAAGTGCATGCCCCGGACCGGATTCGAACCCACACCCTCTGGAATCAGAGGCCGAGGTCATTTACAAACTTCGACACTCAACAATTATGTTCTATGAAGAACACAAGGGCAGAGTACAAGCCGAAATTATATTGGTTCGCGGGAAAAATTTAAAATTGCAAACAAAGATAAAACAGCACACACAATAGAGCCTTCGCGCCTAACCGGATGCGCGCCGGAAACGGAAGCGACTCGCTAATGACGGCAGCGCCATCTATGGTGAGAACTGCGCGGTAGTAACTTAAATATGACGCGAGTGAGGGTAAGTTATGTCTGAATAAACGTAAATGCATAAATAGGTAAGAGAAATTGTGCTGAGTAGTATTTTTCGATACTTAGGTAATTAATTTATGTATAGTCATCATTCACAACCTATATGCGACTCACTGTTGAGAACGAGTCTCCTCTCTGAGTGAGAGGAGTTAGGCGTATAGTCCACAACTCTGGCCTAATGAGTATTAGCAGACTTCACAAACGAATAGAATTAAGAAAATCCTGAAGCTTTTCCTTCACCATTTGAAGCACGTAATATTTAGTTTCTATTTTATTTCATTAAAATGCACATTAATTGAAAAGTTGGAGGTGCATGCCCGGACCGGATTCGAACCTACGCCCTCTGAATCAAAGTCAGAGGTAAGGTTTTGATGTAAAGCTGATTTCACCATATAAATGAATATACCAGCGGCGAAGAGTAATGAATATAGTATAATTATAGTATGTATGGCAAACCATAACACGCGGTATGAATTTCCTTATCTTTGGGTTACCTTCGACAATATTCCAACCTTCGCCACTGGTATATAATACAAATAAATACTTATACATTATAATACATACACACCTTGACACTGAAAATCATCAATGTTCATCACACAAACATTTTACAGTCGTAGTAATCGAACCCACGACCTTAGATACAGAGAGCAGGGTCATTAACCACGACGCCATGCGACCGTCTATTTAATTAAAAATAACCATCACCCTTTTATTTCAATTCGTCGCCGATTGATAAATATTCACACAATTATATAAATTAAAACCCACCATCAACATAATCCGAAATCATAAAATTAATTAATGAAAATCACGGTACGCAGCGAATTAACATAATGTTTGCATTGCATTACAATAACCGCATATCACTAATTACATTCCTTATTAAACAATTGGTTTATGACTGTTTACTTTTGGTATTAATAAAATCGTATCCATACTAATATATAAAGCTGAAGAGTTTGATTGAACGCGCTAATCTCAGGAACTACTGGTCCAATTTGAATTTTTTTTCAGTGTTAGATAGTCCATTTATCAAGGAATGCTATATGCTATATATTATCCCTGTATTCCTAAAGGAACGAGAACCACGCGAGTGAAACCGCGCGGCGTCAGCTAGTAAAGAATAAATCAAGATAATATTTTAGCCAAATTAAAAATAAAACCATGATTTGCATAATCTGTACTAATATTCAATTTTGTATTAGAGCCGTGATAGCCCATTGGATATGACCTCTGCCTTCGACTCAAAGGCCGTAGGTTCTAACTCGGTCGGGGCATGCTTTTGCACCTTCAACTTTTGATGTGCATTATAGAAATCACGTGTCTCAAAAGGTGAATGAAAACTTCGTGAAGAAACCAGAGAATTTTCTTAAATCAAAAAAAAAATACTACACGAAATGTTAAATTTGATATGAGTCAACAAACCTATTATCATATACGTGATATACTCGGTCCCATAAAAAGTGCAATGCAGTTAGACAGTAAAAGTTATTCGCCTTCATAATGTAAGTACATAATATTTTAAACTATATCTATGTATAAAAACGTAGTTATAAACGTCAGTGTCAAAATTAGTGACAGAGATTGAACAAAGGCTACCTTTTTGTTAAAAGACTAACTGACACGAAAAGAGATGTTTTATTCGCTGAAATGTATTAAGAAATGTCTGGAATAAAATCAAGGGACGGCCCGCATTGTCCGGCCTAGTGTAAAGCTGTGATAGTAATATTTAGTTTTACAATAGCCGAGTGTGTCTTTTGAACCGTTTATCATTTATTCTCAAAATATATTTTATAGTAACACTAGCTGACGCCGCGCGGTTTTACTCGCGTTGTTCCCGTTTCCGTAGGAATACGAGGATAATATATAGCATATAGCCTTCCTCGATAAATGGGCTATCTAACACTGAAAGAATTTTTCAAATCGGACCAGTAGTTCCTGAGATTAGCGCGTTCAATCAAACAAACAAACTCTTCAGCTTTATAATATTATAGTGTAGATTGTGCCTTTGTCGCTAACTAATAAAAAGTATTATAAGAAGAGTCAGTCACACAGCGGGCGATGGAACGAGCTGCGTGATCGAATCAGAAAGGAGGAGATCCGCAGAAGAACCAAAGTCACCGATATACTCGTAGCTCAAACAAGTCGCGAAGCTGAAGTGGCAATAGGCGGAATATTTTCGAAGAGTCGATGGACGTTAGGGTTCCAAGGAGCTTGAATGGCGACCCCGCACTAGAAAGCGCAGTGTTGGTCGACCCCTCATCAGGTGGACTAACGAGCGAGTCGCAGGGATTCGCTGGATGCAGGTGGCTCAGTATCGTGATGTTTGGAAGTCCCTACAAAAGACCCATGTCCTGCAGTGGACTTCATCGTCGCGACTTCGTCCGAGAGAAACCCTACCCTACTCTCACGCTACCTCTATCCTATCTCTACCACCACTCTAAGTATCCTACAGCCTTTTCCTGGTTTTAAGCTACCTCTCCACCAATTTTCAGCCAAATCGTTTCAGCAATTCTTGAGTTATAACTAGAGTAACTAACACGACTTTCTTTTATGTATATAGATTGATTTAACCCGCGTGGTTCCCGTTCCCGTAGAAATACGGGGATAAAATTTAGCCTTTAGCACTTGGGGATAGTGTAGCTTTCCAACAATGCAAACAAACGAACAAACAATCAAATCTTTCCTCTTTATAATATTATAGTTACATGGTAGTATTAGTAGCCAAATTAAGAGATAAAGAAAAAAATTAAATACTTCTATTGTACACTGTGACTACAGTCCATAGAAATATAATATAGAAAAATATATTATAAAATTCTCAAGCTTCGCGAGATTCTGTACATACAATGGTTTGCTAATGAATTATATCATTATTTTTAATCTTATATTTCTATGGACTGTGGACACATACCACATAAAAAATGTCAATCTATTTCAGGAAAAGTGTTTTTTTTTAATATTTTTTTATATTTTATTACAAGTTAGCCCTTGACTACAATCTCACCTGATGGTAAGTGATGATGCAGTCTAAGATGGAAGCGGGCTAACTTGTTATGAGGAGGATGAAAATCCACACCCCTTTCGGTTTCTACACGGCATCGTATCGGAACGCTAAATCGCTTGGCGGTACGTCTTTGCCGGTAGGGTGGTAACTAGCCACAGCCGAAGCCTCCCACCAGCCAGACTGGATAAATTAAGAAAATCTCAATCTGTCCAGCCGGGTATCGAACCCAGGACCTCCGTCTTGTAAATCCACCGCGCATACCACAGCGTCACGGAGGGCGTAAAACGTGTACGTTTAGACAACGTTTGACGTTTTGGACAACTTTAGGTAGAAAAATATTTAAGAGAACTTTGTATGAAAGTCAGTATCTTTGAAGTTATAATAATCAAGGGTTTCCACGCAAAGTCGTGGGAGTGCACTAGTAAAATAAAGTGGAAAATGTATAGTACATGCGGTATGCAGTAAATAGGCTTGAAAATACGTGGTTTGAAATGAAAAGTTATAATTTTCCCCCGTTCATGGACATCGGAAAATTTAGTCACACCTCATTTTAATGTGAGGCAGTGTTTATTAAATTCTTTTAATAAGTTAATTGATTTGCCACGTCTATCCACGCGTAAAGAATATTTTGTTTAAATACCATAGTTTGGGTTTATTCGATATCTTTGGTGAGTGGTTGTCTCCGCTCACTGCGCGGTCCAAGGTTCGGTGCCATGTTGTGGCAATTTTGGTTGTGTGTCGCGGCAGCGGTCCTCGTGTGCGCGGAAGATGGTGAGAAATTAAATAAAAACTATACTACAGCCGATGTGTACTGATTAAGAAATTACGGTAGAAAACGCCTATAATTTCGTAACTTATTCATTTTAAATTATGTATTGTTTGTTTATAAACTATTATTCTAAACATATTATTATTAATATCTTATTAATCGAATTAAATTTAATAATATTAAAAAAACTCAGTCTATACTTTCATAGTTTAATTAAATGACTAATTGTTGTTAAATATTGACTTTAGTAGGTATATTTATTTTATATAATGATTGTCAATATGATTACCTATGTCAAAAAAGATTCCGACGAATTGATAACCTCCTCCTTTTTTTGAAGTCGGTTAAAAATACTTTCAATATACTAATCTTTTTGTTATATAAGAATAAAAGTTAAAATCAATAAGCAATGGGTTAAACCAGCTGTTAGGATAAATTTATGGGATTTCGTGTTATAACTGTTTGATAAACATTACCATTTAAATATTAAATACATATATGTTTAGAGAAAATGTATCGGATTACAAAATGTATTCTATGTTAAATAAGTATTTCATCATCATCATTCTCAACCCATACTCGGTTCACTGCTGAGCTCGATTCTCCTCTTAGAATTAGAGGGGTTAGGCGAATAGTTCACCACTCTGGCCCAATGCGAATTGGCAGACTTCACACACGCAGATAATTAAGAAAATTCTCTGATATGCAGGTTTCCTCGCGATATTTGTCCTTCACCGTTTGAGACACGTGATATTCAATTTCTTAAAATGCACACAACTGAAAAGTTGGATGTGCATGCCCCGGACCGGATTCAAACCCATATCCACTGGGCTATCACGTAATAAGTATTTAATAAAATTTAATTTGTGTTACTTTGATTTTATTGGCACTTTAAAAAATAATAAGACCGAGTGATTCTGCAAATAAACGATCCGTACGAAACATTTACATAATTGAAGTAAACAATTGATTGCGTTAGTACTAAAAGCAAGATACCTAATGGATATTGTACACCGTATATTAAGTGGCCGACCGTCGTCCATAACATAATCTCTCTTAATCCCTAAAAACTTATAGATATTAAAAAAAAACACAATCTTCATATTTAACTTTTCAATATTCAAAGGAGGCTTACTTTGGGCTAGCATAAAGATAATCCGCCTCACCATAGACAATAACTTTAAAAACTCTACAATATTGCATTTGAAACAGTTCGCATGTCTGTAAATCTATAACACTCGCAACTTTAATTTTAAGTTTTCGACCAATTATTATCACCATTATCTAATAATATTATTACCTCACGTTTCGAAAGTGCTTGTAAACTAAGCTTTACTAAAATAAATGAACTTTGACTCTGACTTTTTACTTTGACTTTGACCTTTTAGATGACCAGCTCGGAGCACACACGCACGATGTTTTCTGGCTGTGACGTCACCTATCAGATATTTTCGGGCTTACTTTTTACGTGTAATACTTCTAAAGAATACTTTAGAAGTATCATACCTAATGCGCTTTATTAATGTGCAAATACGTGGACCAAATAAATCTGTGTTACTCGCTGACATAACCTCTGCCTCCTCCTCAGTTGTGTACATTTTAAGAAATTGAATATCACGTGTCTCTATCGGCGAAGGAAAACATCGTTAGGAAACCTACATACCAGAGAACTTTCTTAATTCTCTGCGTGTGTGAACTCTACCAATCCGCATTGGGCCAGCGTGGTCGACTAATTGGCCTAACTCCTCTCATTCTGAGAGGAGACTCGAGCTCAGCAGTGAGCCGAATATGGGTTGATAATGATACTCGCTGATAACGTAGCTTTCTACTTGTAAAAGATTTTAAAAATCGGTTTAATAAACAAATGAAAAATCAAAGATTATCTATTTATAAAATTTATTTCGATATGGAGACAAGAAATGCATAAGAAATTCTAATGAAAATGTCCGTTTTCCAGAATCCCCCGAAGATCGTAGCGCCATAGCGGAGGCCACTGCAACAGCCTACGCGAATGCGGGTGGTTTTGGACCTACACCCTATCCTTATAACGGTAACTCAGATGACTTTTAACCTATAGCCTTCATTACACCTTTACAGATACATAAATATGTTAAAATTAAAACGAAAAACTACTAAAAATAAGATGAAATAGTAAGTAATTGGTCTGTTAAGACGACTTTTTTTATTACGATTAACTTTTTTGAGTATTACGAACTTTAACTATAAGACCATTTGTTTTTATGATCATAAAAATTAACATATTGAAATACTTGTTGTATCAATAAATTTGAGTTAATTCCTGTATCCATAAAATGGTAAAAATAACGTTTAGAGTAGGAATATGTACCTTTATAGACAAAGGATAAAGTAGTAGGTAGGTAGTATGTACATATTACACTTAAGATTTTTTGGGTAATTGCAGACTTTTTGGAAAATTGTAAACCAAAAGTTTTCATAAAAAAATAATAATACCGTACCGTACCGTAGTTAACTAACCCCTAAAATCGTTTTTTTCGAAACGACAAAATGATCGTCAAATAAATCCAAGTATTGCTCGTTTAAATCCTACTAATATTATAAACGCGAAAGTTTGTATGGATGTTTGGATGTTTGTTACTCTTTCACGGCTCGACTACTGAACCGAATTAGCTGAAATTTTATATTAAAATGTATTATAGCCTGGATTAACACATAGGCTACTGTTTATCCCGGAAAAGTCCATGGTTCCCGAGGGATTTGTGAAAAACTAAATTCCACGCGGACGAGGTCGCGGGCGTCCGCTAGTATAATATAATATGTTTGATTTATTTTACTTTTTTTTTACACAGGCGGTGGTGGAAGATGCTCGAGGCCCGGCGAGTTGTACTACTCGCGCGGCGTGGCGGGTGAATGCCTCATATGCGCTTGCTTCGCTTCGAGTTACGGCCTGATCACTTCAAAGTGCGCATCCTGCGCAAACTGTCCAAGTAAGTTGTGTTAAAATACAGTTAAAAGCTCCGTATACACGCTTTCTTTACTTGCTTTTTCAATAAATTGCGGATTATAAAATAGATGTAAAGAGAAAATGTTCATTAGAAAAAAACTGCAACTCAATATCTTTATTCGCGGCTAAATATCTTTTTATTCGCGGATCTGACTGCGACATAAAATCTGCAAATTCAAACTTTAACTGCAAATACTGCCGAAATTGCGAATAGAATAGGTTGTGTCATAATAAGTATATTTAAGTAGATGTTAAACAATAATTTGCTTCTTTACAGTCCAACCGCCGCAACCTTTCCCAATACCAGGTAATTTACATAAACAATTTATGCCTATACTCAGAGGCACAATTATCCGCCCTCTTTAATATGGCGCGAGTACATTAAAGTGGGTGGATAATTGTGCCTCTGAGTATATTTTAAATACTAAGAGGCACAATTATTAATTTGGGATGGCAGACCGACACGACCGGTGAGAGATCAAGCGCAGGACCGACGGCTTTACTTGCTCTTCGAGGCACGGGGGTGTACTAACACCGACAATCCCAACTCCAGGATGCTATTAAGATATTTTTTGTAAGAAAACTCCCAACAACCTATTTTTTTTACTATCCTGACCCGGGATTCGAACCCTGGACCTCGTAGCTGAAGCATCTAACCACGGGACTAATGAGGCAGTACAATGAATTAATAACTAACTAACCTAACCTAACAAAAAAATTTTTTGGGGCAGTGCCAAATCCATGGCCTGCGCCGGAACCATGGCCATCACCAGTTCCAGTTCCAACACCAAATCCAATTTGTAAGTATTTTTTTCAATATACGGACATCACTAATTATGAATGTTATTTAAACGGGTACATACCACGATAAAACGACGAGATTTTATTGTCGATATTTCGATCCAGTTGCATGGATCGTGGTCACGACGGGACTCAACGTTCAAATAACATTCATAATGAACAACCACGAAATAAGTTTAAAAACATCACTAATTAGTCCCAAAGGTAGCTTGTGTTATAAACACTGTGCTAAAATTGGTGATTTTGACTGCGTTCGCAGTGGTATGCGCGGTGGATTTCGGCTGGGCCGATTGAGGTTTTCTTAATTGGTCCAGGTCTGGCTGGTGGGAGGCTTCGGCCGTGGCTAGTTACCACCATACTGATAAAGACGTACCGCGTAACGATTTAGCGTTTCGGTACAATGTCGTGTATAAACCGAAAGGAATATCCACATTCCTTTCGGTTTCGTCCTACTCTTATCAAGTTAGCCCGCTTCCATCTTAGATTGCATCATCACTTACCATCAGGTGGGATTGTAGTCAAGGGCTAACTTGTAGAGAATATAAAAAAAAAGTTTCATCTTAAACATGCAAATGCTTATATAATGTATAAACACACACAGACACTGGAAACACTCATGTTCATCACACACATATTTTCAAATTGTGGGAATCGAACCTACGTCCGTACATGCAGAATGCAGGGTAATTACACAGTACACTGCACCACGCAGCCGTCATTTTAAAGATAGACTTGTAACTCATGTAAAAAAACATAATTACCTCGAAAGACTAACAGTTTTTTGGTAAGAAATATTATCTAACTAAACAATAACCAACATTAGGACTAAGCAAGACTAAATCCTGACGTTTAGTCTTGAATGATCTATCTATCTAACCACTGTATTGTATTGTAGCATAGAAGTTTAAAACTCTGTTCTGTTTCATAGGCCCACCACCTATAATAATACCTGGCCCGGGCAGACCATACCCCGTACCGGTACCAGTTCCAGGAAAAAACGTCTTAATTCCTGTACCAGTACCCGTACCATCACCACCGGAGAAGATATACGTGCGCGGCCCATCTGTACCAGTCCCCGTACCAGTTGACAGACCATACCCTGTGTCTATACCTCGGCCGTACCCTGTACCATCACCACCGAAAATAATCCCAGTTCCTGAACCCATACCGGTACCAGGACCGACACGAAACATCCCCGTACCAATACCGATTCCTTCGCCACCGGTAAATGTTCCCGTACCAGTCCCAGTACCCGGTCCGATTAGAGATGTGCCAGTACCTGTACCCGTACCGTCTCCACCTATGCCTTTACCGTACCCCGTGCCGCAGTATATCCCAGTACCAGGCCGGGATAGATTGGTACCTGTACCAGTACCTATAACTAGTAAGTATAAATATTTTCATTAGCTATGTTATTTGTATTTCTATCTGAAATCTATGTAACTTGATGAACTTTCGAAAAGGAAGAGATTTTAACGAACCTATACTAATATTATAAAGCTGAAGAGTTTGTTTGTTTGATTGAACGCGCTAATCTCAGGAACTACTGGTCCGATTCGGAAAATTATTTCAGTGTTAGATAGCCCATTTATCGAAGAAGGCTATAAGCTGCATTTTATCCCCGCATTCCTACGAGAACGGGAACCACGCGGGTGAAACCACGCGGTTTCAGCTAGTTTTTTACAAAGAAAGATTTGTCCTATTTACATTATTTATTACATAAATAACACGGTAGTTCCTTATATGTTATGTGGTTGTATTTATAAAAAATAAGACGTAGAATAAGCCCATTTTTTTAATTTTCAAAATGTTTAGCATAAAATTAATTTATTTATTTTAATTAACCAATTAAATATTCATTATTTTTGCATTACAGACACAAAGATATACACTGTTCCTTACATCATTTATATCGGTAAGTAAATTATCTTTTTATGAGACTTTAATTTCACAAAAATAGATTTATTCTTGCGAAATTGACAATAGTTAGCATTCTCTATACATTTATTAACTTTGCAGAACCACTATGCAGAATGCAACAGCCGCTATTGCCTTTCTCACTCCCCGGAGACAGCTGTCACATCCACATTTGCAAGATCAGATACAATTATGTCTATATTGAATCGCAACTTATACCAGGATGCTGTAAGTTTTCTAAAGCTATACTTTCCAAGTTACGAAGCTATCAAAATCTGATCAAAATGTAACTGATAAGGTTATTTTAAACTAGCAGACTGCAGTGCCTTGAACCGCTATAAGACTTCCTCAATCTGACCTTGTCGCAAAATTCGTTCACAGCGGACATTTACTAACTATAAACTACCTCCCTGCCAAATGTAAACTTTGTACGTCAAGCTCGGGCTTCGAGACGCAAGATGCACTAACGAGGAGTATAGCCACCTCCCGTCCGTGTTGGCCGGCGCCCAAGGTCGGATAACGCCGTCTTCCTCTAGTCTCGGTTTATATACTGTGTGTTAATCAGCCTGACGTAGTCTGCGCCTGTAGCTAGCTTCGACAATGTTTTTGGTATGTGAGAGTGGTGGAATCTTTGCTGAGCTGGTTGGGTGCACTCCGTTACACAGTTTTCGATATATTGTGATGTTACTTTTCGCTTTATACATAAATAGATATATTTTCTCTTTCAGATGGTCCAACACCTTTGCCATCGCCGATAGGTTGGGGCGGATCATCCGCCAGTGCGAATGCCAACGCTATCGCCAATGCCGGAGGTTGGGGAGGAAGTTCCGCTGATGCAAGTGCAAACGCAAACGCTGGTGGATATGGTGGTTGGTCGGGAGCCAACGCCAATGCCAACGCTAATGCATTTGGAGGAGGTTACGGTTGGGGTGGGAGTCAAGCTGATGCAAATGCTGCTGCAAATGCTTTAGGTGGAGGCTGGTCTGATGCGAGTGCCAGCGCTAATGCCAATGCAATGGGAGGCGGTGGATATGGAGGCTACGGCGGTATTTCGTCAGCCGATGCAGCAGCCAATGCTGCATCTGGTGGTTGGGGTGGATACGGATCTCAAGCGAATGCTGCAGCTAACGCATTAAGCGGTGGTTATGGTGGTCTTTCGTCAGCACAAGCCGATGCTGAAGCGAATGCTGCCTCTGGCGGTTGGGGTGGATACGGATCTCAAGCGAATGCTGCAGCGAACGCTCTATCTGGAGGTTATGGCGGATACGGCGGTCTTTCGTCTGCGCAAGCCGATGCTGCTGCTAACGCTGCCTCTGGTGGTTGGGGTGGATACGGATCTCAAGCTAATGCTGCAGCCAACGCTTTATCCGGTGGTTACGGTGGATACGGTGGTCTTTCGCAAGCCGATGCCGCAGCTAATGCTGCGTCTACAGGGTAAAATTCCTGCTTACTGCTGATCTACCCTCTTAAATCAATGAATGCCTTCTAGTCTCCGTATTGGTATATTTTGATGTTCTATAACTATGTCTTCTTCTACTTAAACAATATAAAGGGTTTATTCCTTATTATTTTCCGTCAGTCACTGCTATTATCAACTATAGGCGCAGAATAAACTGAGTCGAGACCACACACATCATCTACTATATTTTTGTCTGTCTTTTCATTTTAGTCACTGTATTTTAATTATTGTTTTTTGTTGTCTTCTCTTATACTGGGTATGTCAAATAAACCATTTTGTTTGTTTCTTAGTGGATGGGGTGGATTATCGTCAGCTCAAGCCGATGCATCAGCACTGTCTGGTGGTTATGGCGGATACAGCAGTCTTGCCGATGCAACAGCAAATGCTGCAGGAGGATATGGAGGCTGGTCTGATTCACAAGCGAACGCTTTAGCTCAAGCAAACGGCGGGGGTTATGGTAGCAATGCATTAGCACAGGCGACAGCAAACGCCCAAGGAGGAGGCAATTGGGGAGGTTATTTCAAGAGTGGGGAGGACGACGAAAAAAATCCTAAAGAGTAGAACTATTTGGAACATCTTTTAATTTATAAAGTACGTATTTGCACATGGAAATATTTCAGAAATGTTGCACATGAAAATATACCTATGAATTAATTCAAATTAATTTAAATACCAATTATTTAATTAATTAGGTAATTTGTAGCAAAAAGGCACTGTTTATGACTATGAATAATAATAATTGAGGAATGAGGAATAATAATTGAGGAATTCCTTGAAAAACTTCTAGTGGAGTAATATTCTTAAAGACACTGTGACCGTAAATTTCATGATTTTGAGTTATTAAGGAAATATAGTTAACAAATAGTTTTTTCTTGTTCACAGGTCACTCTCAATATGATCTCCACACAAAGACTTGGCACGTACCTTGGATTCGCAAAAAGTAGAATTATAAAGCATTAGAAAATAGATAACTTAGCACGCTTCTTACTTTTATAAAATAAATTAGTGGAATATGATATACCTCGTTTTATTCCAAAATTATAAACCATTATAATTACAATCGTAGAGGATCTGAACATAAGACCTACCTTTACTAATCTGAGAGCCTAGTGGCAGTTTGATATTGTTACTATCGCGTTAACGTAAACGCAAATTTCTAAGGAATTGAAACAGCGCCATCTAGTGGCACCACTGCACAACTGTTTCAATTTCATATAAATTTGCGTTTACGTCAACGCGATAGTAACAGTATGTAAATATTGAAAACTCCCACTAGGCACACTGTTTATTGGATGAAAAGTTTAAACGAATGTTAAGTTACGTTACGTTTACGCTTAAACAAATTCTTCTATTTTATAATATTAGCCCTTTGTTTGTGGTCAAAGATCCCGTATATATCCCAGATTAAAGGTTATAAATAGATAAAGGTATCTAATTAAATATAACAATATATATTTATATATATATATGTGTGTGTATATATATATATATTTCCAATGGACTGAGAATGAGAATTTCAGTCCTGGATATGATTTATTGACATTGAATTTGATATAAAAGATCAGATACGGGATCTTAGACCACAAACAAAAAGCTAATATTATAAAGTAGAACAATTTGTTTAAACCCTAATCTTTGGAACTACTAGTTGAAAAGACTCTTTATATAAACAAATATATACCAGAAAGCCATTAATGGTAGATAGGGATAGCTTAGGGAAATTTATATAAAAGATTATTTAAAATCCTAAGGCTTGTCCACGCAGACGAAGTCGTGGACGTATGCTAGTAAGTAAATACGACGCATATAATTTTCAAAAGTCAGGTGCTTTAGGTAACTGAAATAACATACAAATGATTAAAATTTACAACTGCTGTAAATCATGCACGAGAGCTAATGTGCAATAATTTGAGCTGATATGTATTACAAATGGCGCTGGTAGAACGAATCATATTAGTTTCTAATCTGGAATTCAATTTCATTTCTAACCTATAAATCAATCTGACCTGCAATTTTCACGGAAGGCTGTCATGTATTTAAAACTGTGTGCGTAGCGCAAACCGTTCAGTTTCAATAGAGGCCTAAATAACATCGTTAGGAATAGATTGCAAGAAAAAGTGGATCGGAAAGAGATAAATTAGATAAAGATGCGGGGAGGCTTAGTCGGGAGCTTCTGCTTCCTTGCCTTCCTGTTATCTTCGGGTGTCAATGGTCAAAATGTTTTAAATTCCCAAGATCTCCAAGGTAAGGTGTGCAAAATTCTATTCAAGCAATTTTAAAAATTAGTCACCAAAGTGGATCATCGATTAATGGATAAATTTATTAAAAAAAGTTAAAAGAATGTGACCTTGCTCCGAGGTAAGGTGTTTTTATCTATAATTCAGACATGTCATTAAAATAATTAGATTAATTGGATCTATGGTAAATGAATAGAATAATCAACTCAACTTGAGAGTTGAAGACATTTAGTGCCTTTGTGTTTTGGTCTTTAAATGTTTCGATCTTTCAATTATCTTTCTCATTTCTTTTATAGGAAATTATTAAATGTCAAAGAGTTAAAAGCATGAAGCATGAAAGTCACTTAATTCGTTTGACATAATGGTTTCTTGTAAGAAGTTAAGCATGAAATGTTTTTTTTATAAGTCGCAATGTCCAACCCAGGAACCGTGGAAATTTTTTGCAATTGATTACTATCAAATTAATTTTCAGTGAGTAGCTTCATCTTGATGAGATGCTCAATTTATTTGTTAACGAAAATTCTCCATTCAGGTAGCTAACTGGGTTACCAGGTAATAAAACTGAGCGTCGGGTCGAGATAATGTACTAGGCAATTTGTAGGACATTATGGCTGTTAAGTTGTGTAACCGTTGGTTGCTGGTTAGTAACAACTTATAAAATCAAAATCAAAATTGTTACTAAACTACAATTTAACTGTACTAAAGTATTTGACGCATTTACTCACATTGGGCTTTTCCGAATTGCAAAAAATCAAAACTTTTCATGGAAACATAATATTCGCATTGCATTTTGATACAACATTTTTTATGATTTCATTCTCACAGTAAACTGGACAAATTGTCCTAGTTCGGTTTGTTTTCGCACGTCAATTAGCCTTGGTATATAAATGCATACTGACTATATTTTATTTTTCTTTTATTTGTTTTTTATTGTAACTGAAAACATGAATTTTTCATGTCAAATTTATTAGCAAGAGGAGTTAAATACCGTAACAAAAAAGCTACACAAAAATATTAATACAAATATATATAAAAATAAATATAAATGATTTTTTCAACAAATATTTTCAAGGTGCCAAAAACGATGCACAAGCAGTAGTGGGTATAGAACAACCAGACTACAAAGACCAAATAAATCAATATGATGCCAAAAAAGAAGAAAAACCAACTGATGTCGCTGAAACCAAAACTGAAACTCAAGCAAACCCTCAGCATGAAGTGAAACCTAATTGGTCTGTTCCACCGAATAAAAATTCGCAAGCTGCAGTCTCTGCACAAATATCAGGAAACAGCGGAAGTAATCCCGGAGATTCTCATGGTTATGCTACTTCAAATGTGAATACAGTACCAAATGCAGATGAAGGATGGAAGTCGGGTGCTCAAGATGATTTTGATCCGATGTAAGAATAATCCCTTTTAAAACTTAACATCTACCTTAATTATTATGGTATTACAAAATGATAGACAGGGCGAGACCTTATTAACGGCCCAGGCTTGCAACCGATAGGAGCAGGTTTAAAGGAACCTTAGATAACATGCCAATAATCTTCTTGATAGCTCGTGGAATCTTTCCCATTCAGATCAAACATTATAAAACAGTAAAATACATACCCCTATTACAGTCAGTAGTGTCACAATATCACTTAAATTCAAGTTATTCTTCGTCAAGATCAGAAAATAGAATCAATCGAAACTACTATTTTGTTATTTTTTTTTTGCTCTGTTCTTTTTTTGTGTTTTTTGTTTCATAATTTTATTTTACTTAGTATAAATTATATAATATGTAATCATGTATAAGTTTTAAGTTTAGACACGTCACGTAGACACGTCCGTGAACACACAAGGTTTCACCTGAAAACCAGCGCCACAGCTCGCTGTGGCATCGTGCTGAGGTAGATACCTTTTTTGTCCACGATCCTATGTATGTATTGTATGTTCTGTTTGTTTATTTTTATTTCATTACGTGTGTGTGGACAGATAAAGAGATTCTATTCTATTCTATTCTATTCTATGTTTTTTATCCGCGTCACGTAATGTGACGCTTTAGTCAAATGTTTTCAATGGTCGAAAAATCACGGTGCGAATGTTTTATCAGCAAATGAGATGAGACCTGTTACTTCCGTTTATATAGATCTGTGTGCCTAGTGGGAGTTTTTAATATTTTTATACTGTCACGTAACGTAAACGCAAATTTATATGGAATTGAAACAGTTGTGCAGTAGTGCCACTAGATGGCGCTGTTTAAATTCCTTAGAAATTCATGTTTACGTTACGTGACAGTAACAGTATCAAACTGCCACTAGGCCCTCTGGATCACCTAGCTACCAAACGCAACAAAACAAACATCAAACAAGTCAAAAACAAAAGAAGAAGACTAGTTATTATTCCAAATTCAAATATTTCTAGAATTTAGATGAAATCTCATCTGTTTTTTCTTTTGTTTCATAAAACAACAAGGAATGATGGTGAAAACAATGATACGCCAAATCCAGATGAGAACAGTAAAATGGGAGGTAACTTTAAAACCTTAGTTATCTTATTGTATTGAAATTTTCATAATGATATTCATCACTACAATAATCATCCTTTTCAGGTGGCTACGGTATATACGGAGCATTTTCTGGTAATAATTAATGTCAATTAATACATTAAATTAATAAAAATATCTCTATTAATAAAATAATAAACTAAGAGCCGGTGAAACCCCAAATTTTCGTCATTTCATAAAAGCTGAAAGTTTGTCAGCTCATTCTTCTACCATAAGTAGGTACGATTGCCAGTTATGGAGTTTGGACCATGGTGGCTTTGGGAGGTAGCAGATTTTAAGGATCCTGACCCTCAACCGTCTAAGTATAAAGTGTATTTTTTTCTTGCTTTCTTCGGCATAATATGGGAAATTCTATTCCCAGTCGTCAGTCACTTATCTTCACGGCAACTCTTCGAAAAACACTATTTAATTTGAAACTTCAAGGGTCTCTAGCGAAGGGTTGCCATGAAGCCAAGTGTCTGGCAAATGGGGATATCATTTCTCATATTATGCCGATAAAAATATAAAAAAAATATACTATATACCTAGACGGTTGATGGTCTGGATCCTTAAAACCTGCTAACTCCCAATGCCACCATATAATATTTTTTATTTATTTATCCTACTAATATTATGAACGCGAAAGTTTGTTTGGAAGTATTATTACTCTTTAACGCTGCTGCTGAAGCGATTTAGCTGAAATTTGGAATGGAAATAGATTTTACTCTGGATTGACACATAGGCTACTTTTTATCCCGACAAAATCCACGGTTTCCCGAGATTTGCGAAAACTGATGATTTTGTTGATATGAATGTTTGTTACTCTTTCACACCTCTACTTCTCAACCGAATTAGCTCAAATTTGGTATTGGGATATATTATAGCATGGATTACAACATATGCTACTTTTTATTCCGAAAAAATCCATAATTCCCGAGGATTTGTAAAAAACTAAATTCCACACGAACGAAGTCGCGGGGGTCCGCTAGTTATTCTATAAAATACATATTAAAATTAAGTACAAACTCCATAATTGGCTACCGCACTTACTTTATGTTAGGAGCATGAACCGACGGTTCATGCTCCTTCAGCGTTTATAAAATGACGAAGGTTTGGGGTCCACAGGCTCTCCGTCTATTAAGTCTGAGTTACTCTAAATTTTTACTAATTATCACTATTTTACTATTAGGAGCCGTATCAAGAGTAGTTCCACAAAACGAGTTTATCCATCCACTGTTGATGCCAGGTAATTAAATATCATTTAGAGCTCGTATTCATATTATATAGGTATTGATATCAAATTATTTCTCTATTTGGGGAATAATTTGTGTATTATTTTTCCATTTGGATAATAAATACAATTATTCAGATCTATTCGTTGAATAATCATCATTATCAACCCATATTCGGCTCACTGCTGAGCTCGAGTCACCTCTCAGAATGAGAGGGGTTACGGCAATAGTCCACCACGCTGACCCAATGCGGATTGGCAGACTTCACACACGCAGAGAATTAAGAAAATTCTCTGGTATGCAGGTTTCCTCACAATGTTCTCCTTCACCGTTTGAGACACGTGATATATAATTTCTTAAAATGCACACAACTAATACAACGTGGGAATATGCCCGATTAGTTTCAAACAAATACAGGGCCCTCAGTCATGAGCTGGTTTTAGCAACGTGGCATGAGTTTTAATCTTGTTTCATAATCCGTTATATATAATAATAATTGTTAAATTAATTCTATATGAGGCTTTTAAATTATTTAAAATTTCCTTTTTAGGAGGGCAAAATCTTGTAAGATGTTCGCGAGCAAATGAAATACACTCAGTTTGGACTCCGATGTACAAATGTCTGGTGTGTGTCTGTGTTAGAGAGGGTTGGGGTTTGAGTCCCGTCTGTGTCAATTGCAACAGCTGTACACAACCAGCAAGGGAACCAGCGGATAATTCAGTGGTTATAGTCCCACCACCACCGCCTCCAATAATTCCTGAATCACCCCCAATAATGCCAGGATCACAAGGTAAGAAAGGCTTTTTTTCGACTTTTATAATTATAATAACCACCAGCATACCTTGAATCACCTCCAATAATACCTGAATCACAAGGTAAGAACGTTTTTTTTTGTAATTTTTTTTATTAATAATCTTATTTTTTTTTTATTATTTAAAGGATTTAAAGAATAATAACTAGCTGACTCGGCAAACGTTGTTTTGTCTATTAAACTAATATTATCGCTATTGAAAAGTAGGGATTTAACGTTGTACGTATTTTTCCCATCATAAAAAAATTTGCAAAATAATTAAAAAAACATTTTTTGGGGCTTACTACCGAATATACATATCGGTTAAGCAACTTTGCAACTAATGTTGACACCTGAATTATATATATACAGATGTAATACCCCTGATATTTATTGTAAGTATGTGATGAATTGAATTATATTGCCAACCAAAACGATTCAAATTCAAACAGCTAAAATATGTAACGCACATAAAGAAGTTCTTAACTGCTAAAGAATCGATTATGTTTGCGATTTTTTAGATATATTTTTAGTATCTAACTTAAAGAAATATTGAAACTATTTGAGTAATTTAACTTAGTCGTAACGTATTTATCTTCCGTGAAAAATTGTGGAGAATTGTGATTACATTCGGATATAATTCGAATTGATTAGCGATTTATTATTAAGTGTAAGTTGCTTTGAAAACTATTTCACTTGATCTACAGAATACAACTGCACGGTTCTAAGACTTTGAAATAAAATTGCAAACTTCTTATGACATATTTTACATAATGGACTATTGCAAAGAGCCTCGTTGTTTGAATATTTTAACAATGACGTCATTTAATATTTTTTTAGTATCTTGCTCGCCGTTACCAACTAACACGCCTTTCGAAAATCCACTCAACCCTTGTCAAACGTGTGTATGTACGACAATCATCAACTCATTCGGCCAAGAAGATGTGCAAATCAAATGCGAGGAGAATCCAAGTTGCGGTAAGTTTTTATTTTTTTACAAGTTTACCCTTGACAATCTCACCTGATGGTATTAAGTGGCGATGCAATCTAAGATGGAAGCGGGCTAACTTGATAGGAGGAGGATGAAAATCCACACCTCTTTCGGTTTCTACACGGCATCGTACCGGAACGCTAAATCGCTTGGCGGTACGTCTTTGTCGGTGGGGTGGTAACTATTCACGGCCGAAGCCTCCCACCAGCCAGACCTTGACCAATAAAGAAAATCTCAATCGGTTCAGCCGGGGATCGAACCTAGAACCTAGTTTTGTAAATCCACCACGCATACCACTGCGCCACGGAGGCCGTCACTTAACATCAAGTGAGACGCAGTCAAGGAAGTTCATAGATCGTAGATCGTTAGATGGGCCTCAAAGCGTCGCGGAATTGTCATTGGCTTCGCACATTGAGTACGAGTTTGAGTTCATCAACTTACTATACTCAGAGGCACAATTACCCGCCGACATTAATATGACAGAAATATATAAAAGTGGGCAGATAATTGTACCTATATATTGATGTTTAAATTGATATTCAACCCTGACAACTTATTGGACTGGAACACACATAAATAACTAAAACTTTTGTTTTGTTCCAGTTACCCCGCCGGAATTCATTCCGATACGTAAGTATGAAAGCAATAGAAACAGTCAATGTTTACTTTGATCCCTTCGCGTGATGGAACCAACAAATATTTGTTTTGTTTGCAGCCCCTCTACCCGTACCACCAAGGCCTGTACCGAGTACGTATACTATCATAATATTATAAATAACTAGCTGACGCCGCGCGGTTTTAACCGCGTGGTTCCCGTTTCCGTAGGAATACGGGAATAATATATAGCTCATAGCCTTTCTCGATAAATATGCTATCTAACACTGAAAGAATTTTTCAAATCGGACCAGTAGTTCCGGAGATTAGCGCGTTCAATCAAACAAGCAAACTCTTCAGCTTTGTAATATTAGTATAGAGTATAGATATAGCTCCCAACCGAATTTAATTAATTTTTTTGGTTGGCCTGACGAGGTCTAGGTCCGAGGACCTTAAATAAAAGCTATAGATATTATCTATACCTAAGTATATACTGTAATCATTGATCTCCTATTAAACAGTGGATGCACAATCAGCGGCCAAAGAACGTTCTCATTCAATGAGTGCCAAAGACAACTTCTTGGCACTCAATTCAAGTAGTCGCATTTGCAAATTCAACATTAAACTCAACCCTTAACGTTGAATTTGCTATATTTAAAGGCCTTTATCCCATCTTTACCAATAATTCTACAGTCAAAGCATAATTGGCCCAGTTTTTAAGTAAAATTTTCTACATGATTGTGCGTCCTTTTATTATAAGAGGTCAATGATTGTAATGACCAATATTTTACAAAAATATCTGATTATACACTTTTGTTATTAATCATCATCATCATCATCATCATCATCATAACAGCCGATGAACGTCGACTACAGGACATAGGCCCTTTGTAGGGACTTCCAAACATCATGATACTGAGCCTGCATCCAGCGAATCCCTGCGACTCGCTTGATGTCGTCAGTCCACCTGGTCGACTAACACTGCGCTTTCTAGTGCAGGGTCGCCATTCCAGCACCTTGGGCAATGTCCACCAGCTCTTCGACTTTTTTGTTATTAATAATTTGATAATATTATTTATCAATCTATCATCAATGTCCACAGTGCCACTCTGCGAAAATCTACCTCTCAACGTCCAGTTCCCTCATCCGACGGAGCGATGTATGCTATGCAAGTGCGTGATAGAAACAAACGCATGGGTTCCAGAGAAGAAGATGGCATGTCAGCCGGATCCGGCTTGTGGTAAGTGATCAAATAAATGAATAAATTATCCTTCCATATAAAATAAAAATTAATAAATAAATTTGGAGTTGTTATGAGAATTACCTATTCTCAACTCTAATGAATATACATTACTAGCGGACGCCCGTGACTTCGTCCGCGTGAAACTCGATGTAAACTTTCAACTACCCCTACCCTACCCCTACCCTACCACTACCCTATCCCCACCCTACCCCTACCCTACTCCTACCCTACTATATAATAAAATATCATATTGTCATCCATACGTCATTACATATCTGTCATTATACGTCAATTAGATAGCTTTCATTTGCGTTTTGCGTTTCATGTCAAGTCACACGGGAATGCTATCGAACGGGATAAAAAGTATTCTATGTCCTTCTCCTGGCTCTAAACTACCTCCCTGCCAATTTTCAGCTAAATCGGTTCAGCCTTTCTTGAGTTATAAGTGGAGTAACTAACACGACTTTCTTTTATATATATAGATTATAGGACTCAAAAGTGATTACAAATTTATAAAAGCTAATGTCGAACAAAGGTTATGACTCACAACACTTGTCAGGACAACTTAATTAACAAATCAAACTGTAAACAAATTAAGAATAAGATAACATGAATATGGTCGTAAAAGTTCGATCTTTAACTCGTTTCTCGAAAGGTTAAAATAAAAAAATAAACAATAATTTACATTCTTCTTTCCAGAAAGGTATCCCTTACCACCAACGCCGGAATATCCGATGATACCGGAAACTCCCATAGTACCGGAATATCCAACAATTCCGGAATATCCCATAATACCAACACCACCCCCGACACCGCCTGCACCATTGCCGCCAATAATTCCAGATAACACTCCAGGTCCAACGGACATTGAACCAAGTAAGTTAACAATTTTATTATTTCATACTCTCAAATCCTCATCACCAGACGATGGATGTTCACAGTTCGACATGACTTCCTGACACATGACATGTACTTTATGCAGACAGAAATGACCTGGTGATATGGACTCTATACACTGGGATATAGAGTCCATATCACCAGGTCATTAATAGGGTATCAATAATAGGGTAATTGACTAATATCAAATTTAATATAACATTATGATATTAATTTCGTATAATACCTACATAGATTAGGGGTCCGAAATATATCGATATTAATTAATAAAAGTTAAGGATATAATAAAAAACTTAATTTAAAAATCATTATATTTTTTCAAATCGTCGATGTACGTCAAAATCATTTTGTGACGTCACAATGTTACTTGATGTACTAAACGTCAAACTAATTGTTAACTTGTTGTATTTGTCAAAAGCCGAACTGTTTCATGACGTCACGTTAAGAAATCCCTAACAAACGGTTTGTTAGGGATTTCTTAACGTGACGTCATGAAACAGTTGAAATACAAAGATCATCGCCGACAGGCGTTTTGGGCTCGTATTGTCAAACAATATTTAAAAATTAAAATTTTCATGTCACGTCTCTAAAAAATATGATTTTTTTCAATCTAGAACGATAAAGAACAATACAAATACCATTAAAAAAGTGTCAACTAGCCTATTGTACCCGTAGAAGAAGTTTTCCAGTTTGTATAATTTATATTATTAGTGCATACCCTAGTTACAATCTTGTGCACACCAGTGTCCGTGATATATTTTATTTTATTTTTGTTTCAGTTCCCTGGCCGCCAATAGTACAGCCTGTGCCAAAACCGCCAAGCCCTCTCCCTGGACCGCCACCGCGTAAGTTACCGCGTAAATCATCATTCATCTTTATCAACCCATATTCGGCTCACTGCTGAGCTCTAGTCTCCTCTAAGAATGAGAAAGGTAAGGCCAATAGTCCACCACGCTGCCCCAATGCAGATTGGCAGACTTCACACACGCAGAGAATTAAGAAAATTCTCTGGTATGCAGGTTTCCTCACGATGTTTTTCCTTCACTTCGAATACTTCAACTTCGTTCGTTTTTCGAAAAACAAAAAAGTATTGGATATCTTCACCGTCACAGTATTATTAAAAACAACTGTTTAATTTACATTATAGTCAATGGTGTACAGTAAACCATAATTGAATGTGTAAGTGGAAGGACATAAGAGGAGAGGAAGGCCAAAGAAGAGATGGTTGTGAAAGAGGACATTGTGTGTAAAAGGAGTGGATGATGAGTTGACGAGTAATAGAGACGAATGGAAAAGATTGACATATTTTTCCGACCTAACTTAAGTGGATAAGGGTAAGGAGATGATGTTGTGGAGTAAACCATAATATTTATTATTACAGATGATACCTGCAGACCGTACCCACCAAATACACCCTTCCAGCACCCATGGGACGACTGCCAAATCTGTATTTGCAGCGAAATATACGCCAACAACATCGTCAACATCGAAGTCAATTGTTACACGAAAAAGTCATGCTGTAAGTAATCCACAGACTCCACACCACGACAAAAGTCCAGCTCAATCATCATCATTATCAACCTCTCCTCTCAGAATGAGAGGGGTTAGGCCAACCACGCTGGCCCAATGCTGATTGGCAGACTTCACACGCGCAGAGAATTAAGAAAATTCCTTGGTATGCAGGTTTCTGCACGATGTTTTTCTTCACCGTTTGAGACACCTGATATTTAATTTCTTAAAATGCACACAACTGAAAAGTTGGAGGTGCATGCCCCGGACCGGATTTGAACCCACACCCTCCGGAGGCAGAGGTCATATCCACTGGGCTATCACGGCTTTTCAGTCCCGCAGCTGAAATCTGAACTAAAATTGACAGCGCCTTACACAAATGTCAGTAAGCGCCATTAAGACATTAGTGCACAGGACTTTTTTCGCGGCGCGGAGTATAGTTAAACTATAGTTAAAGTTGGCGAAACAAAATTAGTATTTACATCAAAATAACTATGAAATCTGATATATATGGTAAATTAAGAATTAATTATAAATTCGTTTTTAGGTATCGAGCCTCCAATACCTGGTAAGTAACCGTTTAATTATTATTTTCAAAAGTATTTATAATGTTCTCCCTACCACGTTTGCAAGAAATAGGTACGCGCCAATTAACGCGCCTACCATATTTGCAAGGTTACCATCAGAAAAAACCTTTGATATTTGAGATTATAATTATATTCTTTATTGTTATACTTTGTTATAAAAAATAGTATTATTAGTATTAAACAAAATAAAAAAAACATTTTAATAATAACACTGAAGTTCACTGAAGGTAGCCAACCTTTTTTTTATTTACCTAAAAAATATACAATGATCTTATATTTTGTCGTATTAATTTTAACCTTCCAGAACCACCTTTACTTCTGCCTCATAAACGTAAGTAGAAATATTTTTTTTATTTTAGTATTTAATATTTGACTAATTAAAAAAAATAACGGTTATTTTTCTTTTAGCATCACACCCGCCTAATATGTTTGGTATGTGTCTATTCAATTTATAAATTAAAAAATAGTAACTAAATAGGTTTTAATAATTGTTTAGTTAGCTTACGCCGTGGCTAGTATACAAAGGCGTTCACTTATCCGCATCGTACATCAGAACCATAGCATCAACCGGGTTTTTAATTTTACGTGAGATTCGTTCGTTGCGATCCGTACGATGCGGATTAATGGACGCCCTATCTTTGCTCAATCGGTATAATATACGTACCACCAAGCGATTTAATATTCTGGTTTGATGCAAATTCAAATTTAAAGTAGGCTTTAATTTACAAGAACTTTTGAAACGTCAGATTAAATGGTGATAAGTAAAGTCGAAACCTTAAAATTAAAGAAACGTGTGTTCCAAACGCGCCGTGGTCCGACAAGAGCCCATAACAAACACAGCCAGGGGTTCCTTTTTTGATGCTGAGATTTAAAGATACAGGTTGAATAAACTCATATATCACCTCAGACTGCACAGTCGCTTAACATCAGGTGAGATCGCAGTCAAGAATAAACGAAGGATAAACAGCTTCAACAATAAACCTACCTAATACATAACTTATAATAACAATAATACACTAAGCTCAACAGAGCCGCACGAAAACAACAGAAAAGAGAAAAAATAAATGCGTTTATCTCGAACAGGCAACGCGGAGCAAATAAAACCAAAAAATTTACGACACTCCACACGACATGACCGTCAAAATTGACAAACGGGTGAAAAAATGGGCGCCATACACAACCGCCACAGGTGCTGTTAAGGGCGAATACATAAGCGAGCTAAATTACCCGGCGATCCGAGAAACGGGAGCATTGAAAGCAGTTTGTGAAAATCAGTTTCACGATCGAAATTCAATTATAAATTCATTCATAAATAAATAAGTATATGAGTAATAAGAACTAAATAACTAATTGCTAAAGTTCATGAAAACATTCTCTAGAAAAAGCGGGATTTTGCAAGTCGTTGAACTAACTGATAAATTTTAAAAACAGGAAAGCAAAACTTATAGTATGCTCTAATAAGTTAAGGGTATCACGGTCTAATTAAAATCGATTCCCGAAGACACAATAAACTTCACACACATGCCAAAGTCGAAAACAAGAAGGGGAAAATTGGGCACTGATGTCAGCAAAATAGAAACGTAATAACAGTAAAAGGGCCCACTGTTTGTAAGACAATAATTAAAATAGAACTAAAATTAAGCAAAGGTTCAAGGATATAGTACATAAATTATTAAATATCTTACTTAAAAATGTATCGTTATAAGCTCTTTTACGTTAAAAAAAAAATATTCTACATTTTCATTAGGTCCTCCTTGACGTATCCTTCAATGGCTTCAACGTCTAGAGTGCACCAGGATGTAACTGGAAAAACCAAACTTAGTTTTAAAATTCCGGTTGCACGACTGGCAAAATAACTGACCACTACTATTGTAGATATAGGTAGACTTTTGCCTGGTCTTTCGAAGGTGCCTTTCTACATCTAGATCTTCTAAACGTTTCGCTTCAAAGGATTTTAAAGCTATTTGCTTATAGAGTTACGCAATTTGATAATTCTTTGCAAGTGTCAATATTCAAAACCGATTCTCTATAAAACACCTTCAAACGTGGGGGCTGTAAACAATCACCACAGGTGTCATAAAAGTCGAAAACATGAAAGGGGAAATTGGGCACTGATAGGAGAACGGGGAACTCTAAAAGGAAACGCAATAACTGTATAAGGGCCCACCGTTTGTTGGGCAATCATTGTAACAATAAAAATAGCAAGCGTTCAATGATTGACCACGAGCTAAGTGGATTGCTTTCTCGATGCCCATTTATCGACCTGTCACCCTTGGGGTTCCCATTCCAATAGATCTTTATGTGTAACTCATTGTTGTATTTTCGCCCGTTCCAGGTAAGGACGTTCGTTGTAAGAGTTATTGTGTGAAATAACTTATTTTTATTGTGGGACAGTAATGACCAATTCGGCTTTTCTTTGTTATTTCAGGACCTCCTCCATTGTATAGCGACCTTGTATTTCTTGGTGAGTTATGATTTTCAAAGGCTGTTTATTGAGATTAAAAGCAAATAGTGAGTATAACTGTGGAGTACTACTCTTGTATTTGGTAATTTATCACAAAAATATTTTTATATAGTTTTGTATAAATAAATGTAAATAAAATTGGTAAAGTAATGTTTATAATTCCATATTTCTAGAACAAACATGCCGGTTCAGAGCTCCCAATCAACCATATGTCGACAATTGCAACATCTGTACTTGTGAAGTAGAGTACCAATACGTATATGCGAAGTGCATTCCACAACCCAATTGTCGTGAGTACTTACAATCATCACTTTTATAGACCGGCCAGGAATACAAATCTATTGGGCCACTAGCATTTTTAGCATGAAATTTGTCTCTATTAGCATCCAAGTACAGAGTACTATGTGTTTCTAAAATTAATAGTTTATCAGTAATGATCTGGTGAAATTTTTGACGAAAATAGTTTCTTTTTCAGGTCCAAGGTTCGATAGCAACGCTGGTGCAATGGCCATTGCTCAAGCTAATCAGCAATCAGGAATAGCAAATGCACTACAGGGATACCAATCTGCTTCATCTGCCTCCCAAGCGTTAGCCCAGGCCAGTGGATCAGGGCTGTCTTTCCCAAATTCTTTATCTAATACTGCTGCAGGTTACAATCAAGGCAATAACCAATACCCTTATTTTATAAGAGAATCTCCATCCAGCTCAGCTGAGGCGTTGGCAAATAGTCAAACAGGGAGTACAAATATATCTCCGTATGGCAACTATCCATATTTACCTGGAAGCGGACTGTCTAATGCACAAGCCAATGCCTTAGCGAATGCTCAAACATCTCTGTCATCTCCATATGGCAATTATCCATACACCTCAAGTGGTACTTCTAGTGCACAAGCTCAATCACAAACTATGGCTGAGTCCAGTAATTTACTTCCTGGAATGTACGGTGGAGGACAATCAACTGCGCCGTCCCAAGCTGAAGCTTTAGCCCAATCTGGTAGAGGTTATGGACTCTATCCTTATTTGCCAGGTAGTCAATCTAATACCCAATCTCAGGCCGAAGCTATAGCCAATGCCCAATCCCAATTTTCTCCATATGGTACATATCCTTTTCTCGGAAGTAATCAAGCACAATCCCAAGCTGAAGCAATAGCCCAGTCCAATAGTTTACCTTCGTTTGGAATGTATGGTCAAGGAGGACAATCTAGTGCGATGTCTCAAGCTGATGCACTAGCTCAATCTAGTGCTATGTCACAAGATGCATTAGCTCAATCTGGTGGAGGTTATGGACTTTATCCTTATTTGCCAGGTAGCCAATCCAATGCCCAAGCTCAGGCCGAAGCTATAGCCAATGCACAGTCTCAATCTTCTCCATATGCCACATACACTTTGCCTGGGAATAGTCAAGCTAGTGCACAAGCAGATGCAATAGCTGCTTCTCAATTGTATCCATCAATATACCCGTATCCAACTGATAATGTAGAACCACTATATCAGCCTGGAAGCAACGCATGGGATTCTTCAGCACAAGCGCAGGCGAATGCTCAGTCATCATCATTTGGAAATCCAAATGCTCAGTCGTTATACCCATATCCAGGCAATAATCTAGGCAACGCTTGGGATTCTTCAGCACAAGCGCAGGCAAATGCTCAGGCATCATCATTTGGAAATCCAAATGCTCAGTCGTTATACCCATATCCAGGCAATAATCTAGGCAACGCTTGGGATTATTCAGCACAAGCGCAAGCAAATGCTCAGGCATCATCATTTGGAAATCAAAATGCTCAGTCGTTATACCCATATCCAGGCAATAATTTAGGCAACGCTTGGGATTCTTCAGCACAGTCTCAAGCATCATCATTTGGAAATGCTATGGCTCAATCACAAGCATTAGCACAAGGCGGCGCAAGTAAGTTAAGTGTATTTAATAGTGTAACTGTTTCCTGTGTAACTAACTGACCTCTACCAATTTAAAACTTCGGCAAGGCAATACATTCTGGTGGAAGTGTAGGGTTTGTAGAGAACAAGACTTCAAATAGAGCACTGTATGCTATCAAAGGTATTGGGCAAAGGTGTGTGAACCTAATATTATGATTCACGCAGTGAATACACTATACGCTATGGAGAGTTTATATAAGAGCATGTAGAGTTGGGTCTCCATGAGATCTAATAACTTTTTACAGTGCAAGCAGTATGAATTCGTATTGGCATTACTTTACATGAAAAAGTATTCGGTGTGATTTAACTTTATTCTTTATACATCAAAAAAAAATTAAAGAAGCAAAATTCGAACAAATTTAGTATTTTTAGTTACTCTATGATATCTTGGTGGTATGATAATATGATGATACCATAGTTGAATCGAAATGTAGCAAAACTAATTAAGATGTGCCCTTCGAGTTAGGACTAATTTGTGATCATTGCAAAGAAACTAAAAACTTGTTATTAAAATTTTGCCTGCTGGGGCACTTTTCTAATTGATATCGATTTGGAGAGATTTTGGATATCTAGTTAGTATATTTCTTTTTCTTTTAGTTATAATAGTTATTCAGATAATTTTCAGTTCGATCTAAAACTAAGCTAAATAAGTTTGTGTTAAAAAGCTTCCAGAAAAATGATTGCTAAAGGCAAATGTTACACTTCACACGAGATTATATTAATATTTGAGTGCGATAAGGCTGGACATCAAGCAAAATGGCCGAACGTTGATGGCTGCTTCGAAAGTACGAGTAAAGCTTTCACCGAAAGGGGATTTCATTAAACCCTGAGCATAAACGCCCGAACTCCATTAGGGAAACACCATGATATCCCCCGTGCAAACGTTCTTAACAGTAAATATGCATTACAGGGTATTATTCCATCTTATGATATTCATCAAAAATATCTTATATACTAATATTATAAATAAAATTACCTCTTTATAATATAAGAATAGATTTGGCTAAAATTTGGAACAGAAATAGATTTTACTCTGGAATAACACATAGGATAATTTTCACCCCGGAAAAATCCATGGTTCCCTCGGGATTTGTGAAAAACCAAATTCCATGCGGACGAAGTCGCGAGCGTCCACTAGCTGTCTAAATTCTTTTACCACTAAAAAGCCACGTTATTTGTAAGTGTCATAGGCTATATTTCATCCCCATATTCTCGGATTGAATATTACGCGAGTGAAACCGCGGGGCGTCGGCTAGTCTACTCTAATAAGAGAGTAGAAATCAAATGACTGTACTTTGTTTACAAGGACTTTTTAGAAAAAGATCTAGTTGGTTGGTAGTTAGCATATTTGGCTTCGAATAGCGAGGTCTGGGGTTCGAACCTTGGGTGGAGTTATGAAATAATTGCGTTGGCCGGCGACTTCATCCGCGTAAAATTCCTAAAAAACACTTTATGTCCAATTTGGTACAAGTTTTCCGACTTAGCTGATTTTTTTTAAATCATATTTTTCATGTTATTTGAAATCAGAAACCTTTTGGTGTGGGAACAAAATAATTTTAATAGGCTGTGTAAGAATTAAAACATACAAACAAATACTAATTTGATGAGATTATTTGCTATTAAACTATTTTTTGATGTGCAGGTGCTCAAAGCATAGCGCAAGCCGC